>NC_069501.1:629928632-630098632 GCF_027579735.1 Bombina bombina
CAGAGAGAGACAAAGGGGGAGGACAGAGAGAGACAGAGGGGGGAGGACAGAGAGAGACAGAGGGGGAGGACGGACAGAGAGAGACAGAGGGGGAGGACGGACAGAGAGAGACAGAGGGGGAGGACAGAGAGAGGGAGACAGGGGGGGAGGACAGAGAGAGGGAGACAGAGAGAAAGCCAGAGGGGGAGACAGAGGGGGAGACAGAGAGGGAGGACAGAGAGAGAGACAAAGTTGGAAACAGAGAGAGACAGAGGAGGAGGACAGAGAGGAAGAGGACAGATAGAAAGAGAGAGAGAGAGAGAGAGAGACAGACAGTGGGAGACAGAGAGAGACAGTGGAGGAGGACAGAGAGAGACAGAGAGGGAGGACAGAGAGAGACAGAGGAGAAGGACAGAGAGAGATAGAGGAGGAGGACAAAGAGAGACAGAGGAGGAGAACAGAGAGAGACAGAGGAGGAGGACAGAGAGAGAAAGAGGGGGAGGACAGAGAGAGACAGAGGAGAAGGACAGAGAGAGATAGAGGAGGAGGACAAAGAGAGACAAAGGAGGAGAACAGAGAGAGACGGAGGAGGAGGACAGAGAGAGAAAGAGGGGGAGGACAGAGAGAGTCAGAGGGGGGAGGACAGAGAGAGACAGAGGGGGGAGGACAGAGAGAGACAGAGGGGGGGAGGACAGAGAGAGACAGAGGGGGGGAGGACAGAGAGAGACAGAGGGGGGGAGGACAGAGAGAGACAGAGGGGGGAAGACAGAGAGAGACAGAGGGGGAGGAAAGAGAGAGGCAGAGGGGGACACAGAGAGAGAGAGAGAGAGAGATACAGAGGGGAGACAGACAGAGAGAGAGATACAGAGGGGGAGACAGAAAGAGATACAGAGGGGGAAACAGAGAGAAAGCCAGAGGGGGAGACAGAGAGAGAGGGAGAGACAGAGATAGAGAGGGGGAGACAGAGAGGGAGGACAGAGAGACAGAGAGAGAGACAAAGTTGGAAACAGAGAGAGACAGAGGAGGAGGACAGAGAGGAAGAGGACAGATAGAAAGAGAGAGAGAGAGAGAGAGGGAGGACAGAGAGAGACAGAGGAGAAGGACAGAAAGAGATAGAGGAGGAGGACAAAGAGAGACAGAGGAGGAGGACAGAGAGAGTCAAAGGGGGGAGGACAGAGAGAGACAGAGGGGGGAAGACAGAGAGAGACAGAGGGGGGAAGACAGAGAGAGACAGAGGGGGAGGACAGAGAGAGACAGAGGGGGAGGACAGAGAGAGGCAGAGGGGGAGGACAGGGAGAGACAGAGGGGGGAAGACAGAGAGAGACAGAGGGGGAGGACAGAGAGAGGCAGAGGGGGAGGACAGGGAGAGACAGACGGGGAAGACAGAGAGAGAGACAGAGGGGGAGGACAGAGAGAGAGACAAAGGGTGAGGACAGAGAGGGAGGACAGAGAGAGACAGAGGGGGCGGACAGAGAGAGATAGAGGGGGGACGACAGAGAGAAACAGAGGGGGACGACAGAGAGTAACAGAGGGGGAGGACAGAGAGAAAGAGAGAGAGAAACAGAGGGGGAAACAGAGAGAAAGCCAGAGGGGGAGACAGAGAGAGAGGGAGAGAGAGAGAGAGAGAAGGAGAACAGAGAGACAGAGAGAGACAGAGTTGGAGACAGAGAGAGACAGAGGAGGAGGACAGAGAGAGAGAAAGAGAGAGACAGTGGGAGACAGAGAGAGAGAGAGAGAGAGAGAGAGAGAGAGAGAGAAAGAGAGAGAGGTGGAGATAGAGAGGCAGAGGGGGAAACAGAGAGAGAGAGAGAGACACAGAGGGGGAGACAGAGAGAAAGCCAGAGGGGGAGAGAGACAGAGAGAGAGAGGGTGAGACAGAGAAAGTCAGAGAGGGAGACAGAGAAAGAGAGAGACAGAGGGGGAGACAGAAAGAAAGCCAGAGGGGGAGACAGAGAGAAAGAGAGACAGAGGAGGAGGCAGAAAGAGAGAGAAAGAGGGGAGAGAGAAACGGAGAGAGACAGTGGGGGATAGAGAGACAGTGGGGGAGGACAGATGGAGACAGAGGGAGAGGACAGAGAGAGACAGAGGGGGAGGACAGGGAGAGACAGAGGGGGAGGACAGGGAGAGACAGAGGGGGAGGACAGAAAGAGACAAATGAGGAGGACAGAGAGAGACAAAGGGGGAGGACAGAGAGAGACAAAGGGTGAAAACAGACAGAGACAGAGGGGGAGGACAGAGAGAGACAGAGTGGGAGGACAGAGAGAGATAGAGGGGGGACAACAGAGAGAGACAGAGGGGGGGACAACAGAGAGAGACAGAGGGGGGACAACAGAGAGAGACAGAGGGGGAGGACAGAGAGAGACAGATGATGAGGATAGAGATAGAGACAGAGGAGAAGGACAGAGAGAGACAGAGGAGAAGGACAGAGAGAGATAGAGGAGGAGGACAAAGAGAGACAGAGGAGGAGGACAGAGAGAGGCAGAGGAGGAGGACAGAGAGAGTCAAAGGGGGGAGGACAGAGAGAGACAGAGGGGGGAAGACAGAGAGAGACAGAGGGGGAAAGACAGAGAGAGACAGAGGGGGAAGACAGAGAGAGATAGAGGGGGGAAGACAGAGAGAGACCGAGGGGGAGGACAGAGAGAGGCAGAGGGGGAGGACAGGGAGAGACAGACGGGGAAGACAGAGAGAGAGAGACAGAGGGGGAGGACAGTGAGAGACAAAGGAGGAGGACAGAGAGAGAGACAAAGGGTGAGGACAGAGAGAGACAGAGGGGGAGGACAGAGAGAGACAGAGGGGGAGGACAGAGAGAGACAGAGGGGGCGGACAGAGAGAGATAGAGGGGGGACGACAGAGAGAAACAGAGGGGGAGGACAGAGAGAAATAGAGGGGGGACGACAGAGAGTAACAGAGGGGGAGGACAGAGAGAAAGAGAGAGAGAAACAGAGGGGGAAACAGAGAGAAAGCCAGAGGGGGAGACAGAGAGAGAGGGAGAGAGAGAGAGAGACAGAGGAGAACAGAGAGACAGAGAGAGACAGAGTTGGAGACAGAGAGAGACAGAGGAGGAGGACAGAGAGAGAGAAAGAGAGAGACAGTGGGAGAGAGAGAGAGAGAGAGAGAGAGAGAGGTGGAGATAGAGAGGCAGAGGGGGAAACAGAGAGAGAGAGAGGCACAGAGGGGGAGACAGAGAAAAAGCCAGAGGGGGAGAGAGACAGAGAGAGAGAGGGTGAGACAGAGAAAGTCAGAGAGGGAGACAGAGAAAGAGAGAGACAGAGGGGGAGACAGAAAGAAAGAGAGACAGAGGAGGAGGCAGAAAGAGAGAGAAAGAGGGGAGAGAGAAACGGAGAGAGACAGTGGGGGATAGAGAGACAGTGGGGGAGGACAGATGGAGACAGAGGGAGAGGACAGAGAGAGACAGAGGGAGAGGACAGAGAGAGACAGAGGGGGAGGACAAAGAGAGACAGAGGGGGAGGACAGAGAGAGACAGAGGGGGAGGACAGGGAGAGACAGAGGGGGAGGACAGGGAGAGACAGAGGGGGAGGACAGAAAGAGACAAATGAGGAGGACAGAGAGAGACAAAGGGGGAGGACAGAGAGAGACAAAGGGTGAAAACAGACAGAGACAGAGGGGGAGGACAGAGAGAGATAGAGGGGGGACAACAGAGAGAGACAGAGGGGGGGACAACAGAGAGAGACAGAGGGGGGACAACAGAGAGAGACAGAGGGGGAGGACAGAGAGAGGCAGATGGGGGGACAAAGAGAAAGAGAGAGAGAGAGAAACAGAGGGGGAAACAGAGAGAAAGCCAGAGCGGGAGACAGAGAGAGAGGGAGAGACAGAGACAGAGAGAGACAGAGATGGAGGACAGAGAGACAGAGAGAGACAGAGTTGGAGACAGAGAGAGACAGAGGAGGAGGACCGAGAGAGAGAGAGAGAGAGAGAGAGAGAGAGAGAGAGAGAAAGAGAGAGACAGTGGGAGACAGAGAGAGAGAAAGAGAGAGACAGTGGGAGACAGAGAGAGAGAAAGAGAGAGACAGTGGGAGACAGAGAGAGAGAGCCAGAGGGGGAAACAGAGAGAAAGCCAGAGGGGGAGACAGAGACAGAGAGAGACAGACAGAGGGTGACACAGAGAATGTCAGAGGGGGAGACAGAGAAAGAGAGACAGAAAGAAAGACAGAGAGAGAGAGAGAGAGGGGAGAGAGAGAAACAAGGAGAAACAGAGAGAGACAGTGGGGGGAGGACAAAGAAAGACAGAGGGGGGAGGACAGAGAAAGACAGAGGGGGAGGACAGAGAGAGACAGTGGGGGATAGAGAGACAGAGGGGGAGGACAGAGGGAGAGGACAGAGAGAGACAGAGGGGGAGGACAGAGAGAGATAGAGGGGGAGGACAGAGAGAGAGAGACAGAGAAGGAGGACAGAGAGAGACAGAAGGGGAGAATAGAGAGAGACAAAGGGGGAGGATAGAGAGAAACAAAGGGGGAGGACAGAGAGAGACAGAGGGGGAGAACAGAGAGAGACAGAGAGGGAGGACAGAGAGAGGCAGATGGGGGGGGGGCAGAGAGAGAGAGAGAGACAGAGGGGGAGACAGAGAGAAAGCCAGAGAGGGAGGATAGAGAGACAGAGAGAGAGACAAAGTCGGAGGCAGAGAGAGACAGAGGAGGAGGACAGAGAGAGAGAGAGAGAGAGAGAGAGAGAGAGAGAGAGACAGAGAGAGAAAGAGACAGAGAGAGACAGTGGGAGACAGAGGGAGACAGAGGAGGAGGACAGAGAGAGAGACAGAGAAGGAGGACAGAGAGAGAGAGACAGATGAGGAGGATAGAGAGAAACAGAGGAGGATAGAGAGAGACAGAGGAGAAGGATAGAGAGAGACAGAAGAGAAGGACAGAGAGAAACAGAGGAGGAGGATAGAGAGAGACAGATGATGAGGATAGAGATAGAGACAGAGGAGAAGGACAGAGAGAGACAGAGGAGAAGGACAGAGAGAGACAGAGGAGGAGGAGACAGAGAGAGACAGAGGAGGAGGAGACAGAGAGAGAGAGAGAGAGAGAGAGAGAGAGAGAGAGAGAGAGAGAGAGAGAGAAAGCCAGAGGGTGAGACAGAGAAAGTCAGACGGGGAGACAGAGAAAGAGAGAGACAGAAAGAAAGCCAGAGGGGGAGACAGAGAGAGAGAGAAAGAGGGGAGAGAGAGAGAGAGAGAAACAGAGAGAGACAGTGGGGGATAGAGAGACAGAGGGGGATGACAGACGGAGACAGAGAGAGAGGACAGAGAAAGACATAGGGTAATGACAGAGAGAGACAGAGGGGGAGGACAGAGAGAGAGACAGAGGGGGAGGACAGAGAGAGAGACAGAGGGGGAGGACAGAGAGAGAGACAGAGGGAGAGAGAGAGAGAGAGAGAGAGAGAAAGCCAGAGGGTGAGACAGAGAAAGTCAGAGGGGGAGACAGTGAAAGAGAGAGACAGAAAGAAAGCCAGAGGGGGAGACAGAGAGAGAAAGAGGGGGAGAGAGAGAAACAGAGAGATACAGTGGGGAATAGAGAGACAGAGGGAGGTGACAGACTGAGACAGAGGGAGAGGACAGAGAGAGACAGAGGGGGAGGACAGAGAGAGACAGAGGGGATAGAGAGACAGAGGGGGGTGACAGACGGAGACAGAGGGAGAGGACAGAGAGAGACAGAGGGGGAGGACAGAGAGAGGCATAGGGGATGACAGAGAGAGACAGAGGGGGAGGACAGAGAGAGACAGAGGGGAAGGACAGAGAGAGACAGTGGAGATAGAGAGACAGAGGGGGAGGACAGAGGGAGAGGACAGAGAGAGACAGAGGGGGAGGACTGAGAGAGAAACAGAGGGGACAGAGAGAGACAGAGGGGGAGGACAGAGAGAGACAGAGGGGGAGGACAGAGAGAGACAGAGGGGGAGGACAGAGAGAGACAAAGGGGGAGGACAGAGAGAGACAAAGGGGGAGGACAGAGAGAGACAAAGGGGGAGGACAGAGAGAGACAAAGGGAGAGGGAGAGACAGAGAGAGACAGAGGGGGGAGGACAGAGAGACAGAGAGAGAGACAGAGTTGGAGAGAGAGAGAGAGAGAGAGAGAGAGAGAGACAGTGGGAGACAGAGAGAGTCAGAGGGGGAGACAGAGAGAAAGCCAGAGGGGGAGACAGAGAGAGAGAGAGAGAGAGAGAGACAGAGGAGGAGGCAGAGAGAGAGAGAAAGAGGGGAGATAGAGATAGAGGAGGAGGCAGAGAGAGAGAGAGAAAGAGGGGAGAGAGAAACAGGGAGAAACAGAGAGAGACAGTGGGGGATAGAGAGACAGAGGGGAGGACAGACGGAGACAGAGGGAGAAGACAGAGAGAGACAGAGGGGGGAGGACAGAGAGAGACAGAGGGGGGAGGACAGAGAGAGACAGAGGGGGGAGGACAGAGAGAGACAGAGGGGGGAGGACAGAGAGAGACAGAGGGGGGAGGACAGAGAGACACAGAGGGGGAGGACAGAGAGACACAGAGGGGGAGGACAGAGAGACACAGAGGGGGAGGACAGAGAGACACAGAGGGGGAGGACAGAGAGACGCAGAGGGGGAGGACAGAGAGACACAGAGGGGGAGGACAGAGAGACACAGAGGGGGAGGACAGAGAGAGACAGAGGGGGAGGACAGAGAGAGACAGAGGGGGAGGAAAGAGAGAGACAGAGGGGGGACAACAGAGAGAGACAGAGGGGAAGGACAGAGAGAGATAGAGGGGGAGGACAGAGAGAGACAGAGGGGGAGGACAGAGAGAGACAGAGGGGGGACGACAGAGAGAGACAGAGGGGAAGGACAGAGAGAGACAGAGGGGGAGGATAGAGAGAGACAGAGGGGGAGGACAGAGAGAGACAGAGGGGGAGGACAGAGAGAGACAGAGGGGGAGGACAGAGAGAGACAGAGGGGGGACGACAGAGACAGAGGGGGGACAACAGAGAGAGACAGTAGGGGGACAACAGAGAGAGACAGAGGGGAAGGACAGAGAGAGACAGAGGGGGAGGACAGAGAGACACAGAGGGGGAGGACAGAGAGACACAGAGGGGGAGGACAGAGAGACACAGAGGGGGAGGACAGAGAGAGACAGAGGGGGAGGACAGAGAGACACAGAGGGGGAGGACAGAGAGAGACAGAGGGGGAGGACAGAGAGAGACAGAGGGGAAGGACAGAGAGAGACAGAGGGGAAGGACAGAGAGAGACAGAGGGGAAGGACAGAGAGAGACAGAGGGGGAGGACAGAGAGACACAGAGGGGGAGGACAGAGAGACACAGAGGGGGAGGACAGAGAGAGAAAGAGGGGGAGGACAGAGAGAGACAGAGGGGGAGGACAGAGAGAGACAGAGGGGAAGGACAGAGAGAGACAGAGGGGGAGGACAGAGAGACACAGAGGGGGAGGACAGAGAGACACAGAGGGGGAGGACAGAGAGAGACAGAGGGGGAGGACAGGGAGAGACAGAGGGGGAGGACAGAGAGAGACAAAGGGGGAGGACAGAGAGAGACAAAGGAGGAGGACAGAGAGAGACAAAGGGGGAGGACAGAGAGAGACAAAGGGGGAGGACAGAGAGAGACAGAGGGGGAGGACAGAGAGAGACAGAGGGGGAGGACAGAGAGAGACAGAGGGGGGAGGACAGAGAGAGACAGAGGGGGAGGACAGAGAGAGACAGAGGGGGAGGACAGAGAGAGACAGAGAGACAGACAGAGGAGGAGGACAGAGAGAGAGAGAGAGAGAGAGAGAGAGAGAGAGAGAGAGAGAGAGACAGTGGGAGACAGAGAGAGTCAGAGGGGGAGACAGAGAGAAAGCCAGAGGGGGAGACAGAGATAGAGAGACAGAGGAGGAGGCAGAGAGAGAGAGAGAAAGAAGGGAGAGAGAGATAGAGGAGGAGGCAGAGAGAGAGAAAGAGGGGAGAGAGAAACAGGGAGAAACAGAGAGAGACAGTGGGGGATAGAGAGACAGAGGGGAGGACAGACGGAGACAGAGGGAGAGGACAGAGAGAGACAGAGGGGGAGGACAGAGAAAGACAGAGGGGGGAGGGCAGAGAGAGACAGAGGGGGAGGACAGAGAGAGACAGAGGGGGATAGAGAGACAGAGGGAGAGAACAGAGAGAGACATAGGGGGAGGACAGAGAGAGACAAAGGGGGAGAACAGAGAGAGACAAAGGGGGAGGACAGAGAGAGACAGAGTGGAAAGGACAGAGAGAGACAGAGGGGGAGGACAGAGAGAGGCAGAGGGGGGCAGAGAGAGACAGAGGGGGAGAGAGAAAGAAAGTCAGAGGGGGAGACAGAGAGGGAGGACAGAGAGACAGAGAGAGTCAAAGTTGGAGACAGAGAGAGAGACAGAGGAGGAGGACAGAGATAGACAGAGAAGGAGGACTGAGAGAGACAGAGGAGAAGGACAGAGAGAGAGAGACAGAGGAGAAGGACAGAGAGACAGAGGAGGAGGACAAAGAGAGACAGAGGGGGAGGACAGAGAGAGACTGGGGGGAGGACAGAGAGAGACTAGGGGGAGGACAGAGAGAGACTGGGGGAGGACAGAGAGAGACCACTGGAAGAGGGGAGAGACCAATGAAAGAGGGGAGAGAGAGACCACTGAAATAGGGGGAAGAACACTGAAATAGGGTGAAGAACACTGAAATAGGGGGAAGAACACTGAAATGGGGGAGAGAACAATGAAAGGGGGAAGAGAACACTGAAAGAAGGGGAGAAACACCAATGTAAGGGAGGAGACAGCACTGAAAGGAGTAGAGATCCATAGGGTCAGTTTCCCTGTCTCTCTCCCTCCTATCCCTGGGGTCACTTTCCCTCCTCTCTCCCCTATATCCCTGCCAGTCTCGCAGACAGCCCCTGCCCCAGCTACAAATTATATGTGCGCTATGAGTAGAGCCCTAACCCTGTCTGTCACACAACACCCAGCTCAGCATCCTCCCTGCCATCAGGAGAACTGCCCGCCCAGCATCCCGTTTGGGGGAATATCCATAAATGCGGTAAGTGCTGCTCCAGGAGCCCCCATAATTCCCCTCACACTTCCAATGTGTAGCTCTGTGCAGGTGCTCCTCCCTCCCGCTCTGATATGAAATATGACAGAGCGCTTCCATCAATATGGATTAGTCTGCCCCGGGTAGTCTTCCTGTTCCCTCTGCCGTGGTCCCTACTCACCCTAGCATCTCTTTTAGTGACAGTGATAGAGAGGGTGAGTAGTGTTACGGTTACCCTTAGTCTCGCTGAGAGATGGACCGCTTAGTAGCCTGGATTCCTATTGCTGAAGAGGGGAGAAACTGCTCTCCATAGTATTCTATATGAGTCTTGCAAATGTAGAATAATCCCCCTTAGCTGTAGTACAGCTAGGATACCCTTCTGCCCACAAAACGAGTCAACGCTGCGATTGAGGGACAACCAAGAACTGAGGACTGGGATGCCCAGCCTGCTTTTTATTTAGGTTACATGCACACAGGGCACTCCCAGGGGGGGAAGCATAAAATCCCCCATCACACATTTAGACAAAGCCCTTGGACAGGCCACCGCAGATAACAAGTACACACAAGAAAACAATTGAGTCCTTCTTATCACCTACCAGTGAATGCTTATCACAAACTTAATTACAGTACACAATATGCTAGGAAACCTGCCTCAGAAAATAGTTTTCTCAAAACTGAACAGAGTTAACCCTTTATGAAATGATACTTGTTACAGTTTTCTTGGAGCCCTTCTTAGGCGCTGGCTTGGCTGGTTCAGGCATTGCTGCTGGGAAATAAGTTTCTTCACAACAAAATAACTAATGCTTCTGTAACAGTGCTCCCTTTCTGTGGAACACTCTGGCAGACACGGTCTGACCCCTTTTCGGGGCAGACTAAGGCTGTCCAGACCGCTGGTTATGCGGGGCTGAGGTCGGTTTGTCTGGACAACCCGTCGGCGTTGCCATTCTGTTTCCCAGGTCTGTAAGTAATGGTGAAATTGAAGGGTTGCAACGATAAACTCCAACGTAATAGCCTGCCATTATCTCCAGAGACCCGGTTCAGCCACACCAACGGGTTATGGTCGGTGACCAGAGTGAACTCCTGCCCATATAAATAGGGAGTCAATTTCTTTAATGCCCACACCAAAGCCAAACACTCCTTTTCGACCGCTGCATAGCTGACTTCGCGGGGCAGGAGCTTCCGGCTGATGTAGGCAACTGGATGCTCCCCTCCATCTTCGCCTACTTGGCTGAGGACGGCTCCCAGCCCGAACATGGAAGCATCTGTATGGACGATAAAACGTTTGTTAAGGGCTGGAGCCGCCAAGACAGGAGCGTTAATTAGAGCATTTTTGAGAGCCTGGAAAGCCGTTTCACAGTGGGGAGACCACAGGACCTGTCGAGGTAAGTTCTTCTTGGTCAAGTCAGTCAGGGGTTTGGCAAGTGTGCTGTAGTCTGGTACGAACCGTCTATAGTACCCTGCCGTGCCCAGGAAGGCTAGGACCTGAGTCTTAGTGATGGGGGTGGGCCAATTGGCGACAGCTTCTATCTTGGCCGGCTCTGGTCGCTGCTTTCCACACCCCACCCGGTGACCCAGGTACTGTACCTCGGCCATCCCAAAGTGGCATTTTTCTGGCTTCAGAGTCAGGCCAGCAGCCCGGATCTGATCCAGAACCATTCCTATGTGAGCTAAGTGGTCCTCCCATGACTCACTGTGGATCGCTATGTCGTCCAGGTAGGCGCAAGCAAAACTCTGGAAGCCATCCAGGAGCCTATCCACCAAGCGCTGGAATGTAGCTGGGGCATTCTTCATCCCAAACGGCATTACCCTAAACTGATATAAGCCGAATGGGGTGACGAATGCCGACTTGGGGATAGCCTCCGGGGCCAGGGGAATCTGCCAGTAACCTTTGCAGAGGTCAATAGTGGTCAGGTAATTTCCCCTGGCTATACGATCGAGTAGCTCGTCTACCCTGGGCATAGGGTAAGCGTCCGTCACGGTCTTTTCATTGAGCCTCCGATAGTCTACGCAGAACCGGGTGGTCCCATCTTTCTTGGGCACCAAGACAACTGGGGAGGCCCAGGGACTATCGGAGGGCTCAATTACCCTGAGTTGGAGCATCTCACCGATCTCCTTCTTCATTCCTATCCTAACTGCTTCGGGGATTCGGTACGGAGCCTGGCGCAAGGGAGCTTGTCCCGGAGTATCTACCTGGTGGGTGGTTAAAGTAGTGTACCCTGGCTTCGGGGAGAAGGTGAGGTGTTTGGACTGTAGGAGTTGGTTGAGCTGCTCCCTTTCAGTGGGGCTAAGTCGGTCTCCTATCTGAACCTGAGCCACTATACCTGTGGGGAGACTCTTTTCTAATAGGTCTGGAATGGGTAGACTGTCGGGGCCTTCCTGAGGGGAACAACATACGGCCGTCACGTTCTCTGGTCGCTCAAAATATTCCTTGAGCATGTTTACATGGAATGTCTTTCTAAGATTGTTGTCGTGGCAGCTAGCTATCACATAAGTGGTGTCTCCCCTTTTCTCTACGATCTGGTAGGGGCCCTGCCAGGACGCCTGCAATTTGTCTGTCTTCACCGGCTTAAGTACTAACACCTTTTGTCCTATGGTAAAGATTCTCTTTCGGGCCCCCCGATCGTACCATACTTTCTGTCTTCTCTGGGCCGACTGGAGATTAGCCCGCACGGATTTGGCTAATTGCTCCATTCGGTCCCTGAGTTCCAGCACGTATGGCACAATGGGAACACCGTCAGTCTCCATCTCTCCCTCCCAGTGCTCCCGGATCAGGTTTAGGGGTCCCCGTACCTTTCTTCCGTAGAGCAACTCGAAGGGAGAGAACCCTGTCGTTTCCTGGGGCACCTCCCGATAAGCAAAAAGGAGGTGCGGCAGGAAGCGTTCCCAGTCTCGGTATTCCTGAGTGAACGTCTTGAGCATTTGCTTGAGGGTCCCATTGAACCTCTCACACAGCCCGTTCGTCTGGGGGTGATATGGGGAGCTCAGGAGGGACTTAATTTTGCAAACCTGCCAGAGTTGTTGGGTCAATTCAGCCGTAAATTGGGTGCCTCGGTCGGATAGGATTTCTTTTGGAAATCCTACCCGGGAGAACACCTGTACTAGTGCATTCGCTACCGTATCCGCTTGTATGTTGGATAGGGCGACAGCCTCTGGGTACCTGGTAGCGTAGTCCACTACGGTAAGAATGTAGCGCTTACCGGAGGGACTAGGGGTAGCCAGTGGTCCCACTAGGTCAATAGCAACCCGGCTGAAGGGTTCCTCTACAATGGGCATATTTACTAGATGGGCTTTAGGGTGATCGCCTCGCCTTCCTACTCGTTGACACACATCGCAGGTGTTACAGTAAGTTCTAACGTCAGCGTGTACCCCTGGCCAAAAGAACGTGTGAGTAATGCGGTGTAGGGTACGGGTTACAGCTAGGTGGCCTGCTAAGGGGATGTCGTGGCCTATCTTGAGGATTTCTTGACGGTATTTGTGGGGCACTACCAGCTGTCGCCTACGCTGTCCCCTTTTCTCTGTCCAGCGGTATAGTTTCCCTTTTTCCCATAAGAATGTTTCATTATCTGCCCCGCCCCCTCCGGTCTCTGCTCGTTCCCGGTACTTTTGTAAGGTCGGGTCAGTCTTAGACTCTGTCTCGAAAGCATCTGGGGTGTCCCAGGGTATGGGGCCTAACATGTCAGGCAAGGTCGGGGTAGGTCTTACCTGTGTCTCCCGCACTGGTGAGAGTTCTCGCTCCGTCCGGGCTTGGGCCCGTGTAGTCACTGGGTCCGCCTCGTTGTTGCATACTGGAGCATAGGCAGAAGTCATGGGGCCCAAATCATTGCCCAGTAGTACTTCGGCAGGTAAATTATCCATTATGCCCACGTTCACAGCCCCCTTTCCCGCTCCCCAATCAAGATGCACTTTAGCTGTTGGAATTTTGTACACATCCCCCCCCGCCACTCTAACGGCCACAGTCTGTCCAGATCGCTTGTGCTCCGGCACCAAATGACTCTGTACCAGCGTGATAGTAGCCCCTGTGTCTCTCAATCCCTCGGTAGATCGCCCCTCGAGCCATACCTTCTGCCGATGGTGCTGGCGGTTATCTGAGGCAGCATATACAGGGTCCGCCTCGTGAAGCGGCCCCAAATATTCCTCCATAGGGGCCTCTTGGTTAACACAGAGGGTCCGGGCCGGACGATATGCCCCAGAGGGGTAATTGTAATTCCTGGGTGTCTGGTGCGTATTAAGGGGGCAGCTAGCCATGAAATGCCCTGGTTGCTTGCATCGGTGGCAAGTCGGTCTGGGACGCTCAGAGCTGTTATTGGGTGGTCCTGAGTTTCGGGCGGGCCCTGCGGGCACCGGGGCTCGGAATTCAGCACGAGGGGGTGCACGGTAAACCTCTCTGGGTTCGTGAAGACGGGAGTCATAATGTTCATCGGCCAATTTGGCTGCTTCTTCTAAGGTAGAAGGTCGCCTGTCTCGCAGCCATTCCTTCCCTTGCTGTTCCATGCCATTATAAAAATGTTCTAAGAGAAACAATTGTAAAATTTCCTCACCAGTCACCGCTTTAATTCCGCTCATCCAGTGATTTGCCGCTCTCCGCATTCGGTGCGCCCATTCCATATGGGTATCGTTAGGCTTCTTTTTCGTGCCCCGAAACTGTCGGCGATACGCGTCCGGAGTTACTGCGTACCGTCGCAACAGTGTCTCCTTAACTAGCTCATACTGTGTCACTTCCTCAGCACCCAGAGTACGAAAGGCTTCCAGGGCTCGCCCGGATAGTTTCCCAGACAATATCGTGGGCCACTCCCTGTTGGGAATCTGGTGCAGGGCACATTGCCTTTCGAAGTCCGCCAAATATTCATCAATCCCTGTCTCGCTCTCTAGGAAGGGTCGAAATGCCGCATAGGGTATCTTGGGCCTCCCAGCATTTTCGACAGGGATGATTACCTGCGGGGCTTCAGCATTGCGGTGTGCGTTCGCTAGGTTGAGTTCGTGGGCTCGAGTCTCTCGTATATCCTTGTCCGCTTCCGCCATCAACTGCTGTACCAATTCCATGGAGGGGTTCGGCCCGTACAGTGAGAGCCTCTCCCGAACAATCCTGGTTTTTTCGTCACTAATCGTGGTCGGTGTTTCCGCCATTGTGAAGCTCTGATCCAGTTCGGTCAATTCTGCGATCAGCTCTCTCCTCGGCCGGTTGCTGGCGTACCCCCCTCTGCTTTCAAGTAAATCCTTTAGGGTTGTACGCTTCAATTTTTCGTAAGCGCTCTCCATCCGTTCTGTACCTCTCCTAGGAAATCCAGGAAAAATCCCACCGCTGCCGCCAAATGTTACGGTTACCCTTAGTCTCGCTGAGAGATGGACCGCTTAGTAGCCTGGATTCCTATTGCTGAAGAGGGGAGAAACTGCTCTCCATAGTATTCTATATGAGTCTTGCAAATGTAGAATAATCCCCCTTAGCTGTAGTACAGCTAGGATACCCTTCTGCCCACAAAACGAGTCAACGCTGCGATTGAGGGACAACCAAGAACTGAGGACTGGGATGCCCAGCCTGCTTTTTATTTAGGTTACATGCACACAGGGCACTCCCAGGGGGGGAAGCATAAAATCCCCCATCACACATTTAGACAAAGCCCTTGGACAGGCCACCGCAGATAACAAGTACACACAAGAAAACAATTGAGTCCTTCTTATCACCTAGCAGTGAATGCTTATCACAAACTTAATTACAGTACACAATATGCTAGGAAACCTGCCTCAGAAAATAGTTTTCTCAAAACTGAACAGAGTTAACCCTTTATGAAATGATACTTGTTACAGTTTTCTTGGAGCCCTTCTTAGGCGCTGGCTTGGCTGGTTCAGGCATTGCTGCTGGGAAATAAGTTTCTTCACAACAAAATAACTAATGCTTCTGTAACAAGTAGGAACCGCAGTAGAGGGAACTGGAAGAGTAACAATCACTGCCAGTGAGTGTAGGTACAGCCCAGCCAGATATTCCCCCTGGGGTCAGCAGAGCACACGTTCTTTGCTCCAAACCCCTACAACCCTCAACGCATACTCTTTTCCTATCACTTCCTCCTGGTCTGGGCCCTACTCACCATGCTGCTGCCTACAAAATAAAACTCTCTGCACTCTTCTGCCTGCAGCATCCCTGCTGACCATCTTTCCGGGGACATTTCTGGGGACATAATTTGTCCGGGGACAGTCTCCTCAATCCGGGGACTGTCCCGGAAATCGGGGACGTCTGGTCATCCTACACCAGAGGGCACTACAATAGAGTGCTATTGAGCGTTGGAAATGTCATTACAAGGAGTAAAGCATTTGCATTTGAGAAGATTTCAGAGTGTGCACTAAACCACTATGCACAGTGTGAGACAGACTTGGCCCTTCAGTTTGTACAGTGTGTGCCAGAGTCAGGCAACAGATCACTTTCATTTGTAGAGTAGGTAGGACTTACTTTGTAAATGTTTCTTATTTATTTGTGCAATTTCAGATTGTAACTTCAGTGTGGTAATTGTGTGGTGGGGCCAGGGGTCCATAAAAATACATTTTTTAGCAATATGCAGCAGTGTATTTATGATAATTTGACAATGCTGAATAAATTCTTTATTTAAAACCATGCATAAATGTTTCGTCCTCAATACACAAATGGTAGGTGCCCTTTTGACACATTTTTTATTTATTTATTTATATACAGTATATATATATATATATATATATATATATATATATATATATATATATATATATTACAGTTTACTGCCCCTTTATGCAAGGACTTACTAGATGCCAGGGAGCATTTATCTAAGATTTTTACATCTGCATAAAATGTTATATAGGCTAAGATTGCTCAGTGTTTGAAATGAGACAGGTTAACGTAACACTGTTCAGTTTACACTACAGCTGACTTAATTTTAAAATACATACAAACAAGCCTAAATCCTGCATTTAAACCATATTTAATGGTATGAGACCTAGTGCGACAGCTTATGGTTCCACCAAGACCATATACAGTACAGCATTTTCAAAATCCTTAAGTACAGCTGACAGATGGGAACATTTGTACATCAGATTTGAAGTGGTGCTTTTGGTTGGGAAAAATGGGGGGGGGGGGGGACCAAACATATGTCAACCTTTCAAAAGTACTTTTCTTCATCTACCCATTCTGACAGATCAATAATGTACAGAAGTATTTTTTTTTTGCACACTTACAAATATGATTCTTTAAAAAAGTGATCTCTTCATTTCTGCTATTTTTATCATGCATGTCACACACTGTTAATTTAGGGGATGGCAATGTGCAAACATTTTACCTACTGTGTTTCTGTTGAAGTCTGTGTTTATGTATTTTTGCTTTTGTTGGTGTCTCTATGAGTGTGTATGTGTTTTTTTCTGTGAATCTCTCTGTGAGGGTTTGTGTGTCTGTCTTTGTGCATTTTCTCTGGAGGTCTCTGTGAGGGTGTGTGTGTGTATGTATGTCTTTTTGTGTTTTCTGTGGGTGTCTCTCTGTATATCTTTGTGTGTTTGCTGTGGGTGTCTGTGAGTGTGTATATCTTTGTGTGTTTGCTGTGGGTGTCTGTGTGTATGTCTTTGTGTGTTTTCTGAGGCTGTCTCTGTGGGTGTTTCCTTGGGTGTAGTAAGTTTGTGTTTGAGTTTGTGTGTGTGTGTGTGTCCATTGTCTGTTTCTTTTTAGGACATTTTGACCTTACTACTGATTATTCACATCTTTCTACAGACTTTGAGACTAATGAGACCTTTTCTGGAAGTCACCAATACACCACTTGAATTATTGTTTAGGCCGTTCAGGGCCCTTCCTTTCAGCCACTGCATGCTGTTGGCATTCCATATTTTGTCTTGTAAATCTCCTTTTTTGACAACACTGTAGTCTACCTCATTACTTGTCAGGTCAATGTAAACAAGTGCTGAGTGTCGGTGTGGGTGTCTGTGTCTGAGGGTGTTTGTCTGTTTTTTTGTATGTGACCGTGTCTACTAGAGTATCTATATGTGAATCCTTATGTGTGTGTGTGTTTCAGTGTATGAGTGTGTCTGTGTTACTACCTTTACAACATTTCCAAGTTTGACTACACTTAAAGAGACACTGAACCCATTTTTTTTCTTTTGTGATTCAGATAGAGCATGCAATTTTAAGCAACTTTCTAATTTACTCCTATTATCAATTTTTCTTCATTATCTTGCTTTCTTTATTTGAAAAAGAAGGCATCTAAGCAATTTTTTTAGTTCAGAACCATGGAAAGCATTTGTTTATTGGTGAGTGAATTTATCCACCAATCAACAAGAACAACTAAGTGTGTTCACCAAAAATGGGCCGGCATCTACACTTACATTCTTGCATTTCAAATAAAGATACCAAGAGAATTTGATAATAGGAGTAAATTAGAAAGTCACTTAAAATTGCATGCTCTATCTGAATCATGAAAGAAAAGATTTGGGTTCAGTGTCCCTTTAAGAATAAAGTGCATATATGTTTTAGTCACTTGGTCAACAATTGTACCAGTTAAAGGGGGGGGGGGGGGGGAGGTGGCTGATCAACGGTTAAAGGGACACTAAACCCATTTTTTTCTTTCATGATTCAGATAGAGCATGACATTTTAATCAACTTTCTAATTTACTCCTATTATCAATTTTTCTTTGTTCACTTGCTATCTTTATTTTAAAAGCAGGAATGTAAATCTTATCAGCCAGACCATTTTAGGTTTAGCACCATTGATAGCGCTTGCTTATTGGAGGCTTACATTTACCCACCAATAAGCAAGCATAACCCAGGTTCTCAATAAAAAATTGTCCGGCTCATATACATCACATTCCTGCTTTTTAAATAAAGATAGCAAGAGAATGAAGAAAATGTGTTTGATAATAGGAGTAAATTAGAAAGTTCCTTAACCCCTTAATGACCGGCCCATTTTTCAATTTTCTTACCCTTAATGACAATGGCTATTTTTACATTTCTGCAGTGTTTGTGTTTAGCTGTAATTTCCCTCTTACTCATTTACTGTACTCACACATATTATATACCGTTTTTCTCGCCATTAAATGGACATTCTAAAGATACCATTATTTTCATCATGTCTTATAATTTACTAAAAAAAAAATAATAAAATATGAGGAAAAAATGGAAAAAAACACACTTTTTCTAACTTTGACCCCCAAAATATGTTACACATCTACAATCACCAAGAAACACCCATGCTAAATAGTTTCTAAATTTTGTCCTTAGTTTAGAAATACCCAATGTTTACATGTTCTTTGCTTTTTTTGCAATTTATGGGGCAATAAATACAAGTAGCACTTCGCTATTTCAAAACCACTTTTTTTCAAAATTAGCGCTAGTTACATTGGAACCCTGATATCTGTCAGGAATACCTGAATATCCCTTGACATATATATATTTTTTTTTAGAAGACAACCCAAAGTATTGATCTAGGCCCATTTTGGTATATTTCATGCCACCATTTCACCGCCAAATGCGATAAAAAAAAAAAAAGTTCACTTTTTCACAAAATTTGTCACAAACTTTAGGTTTCCCACTGAAATTATTTACAAACAGCTTCTGCAATTATGGCACAAATGGTTGTAAATGCTTCTCTGGGATCCCCTTTTTTCAGAAATAGCAGACTTATATGGCTTTTGGGTTGCTTTTTGGTAATTAGAAGGCCGCTAAATGCCGCTGCGCCCCACACGTGTTTTATGCCCAGGAGTGAAGGGGTTAATTAGGGAGCTTGTAGGGAGCTTGTAGGGTTAATTTTAGCTTTAGTGTAGTGTAGTAGACAACCCCAAGTATTGATCTAGGCCCATTTTGGTATATTTTATGCCACCATTTCACCGCCAAATGCGAGCAAATAAAAAAAAAAACTTAACATTTTTCACAATTTTAGGTTTCTCACTGAAATTATTTACAAACAGCTTGTGCAATTATGGCAGAAATTGTTGTAAAAGCTTCTCTGGGATCCCCTTTGTTCAGAAATAGCAGACTTATATGGCTTTGGCGTTGCTTTTTGGTAATTAGAAGCCCGCTAAATGCTGCTGCGCACCACACGTTAATTATGCCCAGCAGTGAAGGGGTTAAATTAGGTAGCTTGTAGGGAGCTTGCAGGGTTAATTTTAGAGATCAGCCTCCCACCTGACACATCCCACCCCCTGATCCCTCCCAAACAGCTCTCTTCCCTCCCCCACCCCACAATTGTTCCCGCCATCTTAAGTACTGGCAGAAAGTCTGCCAGTACTAAATAAAAGAGGTTTTTTTTTTTTTAAATAAAAATAATAAAGTATTTTAGCTGTGATGGACCCCTGCCTTAGCCCCAACCTCCCTGATCCCCCCTCCAGCTCTCTAACCCTCTCCCCTACCTAATTACAGCCATCAGCTGTCTGCCAGTACCCAGTTTGGCCCCAAAAACCCCCCAAAAAGTATTTTTATTTTATTTTTACTTAAAAAAACTATTTCTGTAGTGTAGCAGCCCCCCACAATACCCCCACCCCCACCCCCCTCCCAGATCCTTTTATATTTTTTTTTTTTTTAAAAAATCCCTTTTTTCCCCCTTTCTGCCCTCATTCATTGGTGTCAGTGTGGCTAATGGGTGCACGTGCACGCGCGTGCACACGCACATGCATGCTCACGTGCACACGCGCGCATCGTGCACGCACGCGCGCATCGTGCACGCGCACCCTCACACCCGGCACTATCGCTACCGGCGCAGAGAGGGCCACAGAGTGGCTCTCTCTGCATCGGGGGCTTGTAAAATGGTATTGCAGGATGCCTCCATATTGAGGCATCACTGCAATACCCTCAGAGCTGCTGGAAGCATTTGTGATCGCTTCCTGCACTCTGTTAGACAACTGACGTACCAGGTACGTCCATTGTCATTAACTGCTTGTTAATGCATGACGTACCTGGTACGTCAGTTGTCATTAAGGGGTTAAAATTGCATGCTCTATCTGAATCATGAAAGAAAAAAATTGGGTTTAGTGTCCCTTTAAGTAAGGGGCCCCAAAATTTCTAGTGGCAGCCCTGCAAATTTTTTAAATGTATTTTTAAAACGTTTAGACTTGGCTGATATATAATTATATTGCAATACAACAGAATTGTATAATTACAAGGTGTTTACTGTGTCCCCTTCTTTAATGTATATTCCAAATCAAGGACGTAGACGCAGCTGAACTCAGATAAACTCTGCTGCGCCTGACACTCTGACAGCACAGCGCCTGACAATAATTTACGCTTGCGCTCTACAAATTCTGACTGCGCATCCTCACACTGCCAGACGTCTGGCGCCTTTGGTCTACAGTACTGGTGTCGTCCTATAGAAGGCGCTGTTATATACACGCTCCCTCATACGGATATAAAAGCCGCACACAGTAGCGTGAAAGGTCTCTCTTGTCCTCGCAATCAAGCGGGGAGCCGGTGTTCAGAGAAAACAGCGGCCTGGATTCGTGTGACGGGGTTCGGGTTAGACTAAAGGCCGTAGTTTCGCTCAGAAATAATTACGGATGCACTCCTGACAGCTGTTTGCATATTAATACAATACATTGTGTGTACATAAATAGCAAAATACGGTAACCTCAGGCACTGCAACAGTAGACATCTAAGCTACCACATTCAATTACTCCGGCTCCCGGTCACCACTAACATCGGAGGGCACCGTATAACATTCTTTAAAAAAGAAAGAAAGAAAAAAAAAATCGCATTCTAGAACTCTTATAGTAACAATTACTGATTTGGTACAATTCCAACGAGTTGTGAAACGAACCACGTTTTAGTAAGATTGAAACATACCACTACGCATATATTACCTGTTCTAACGATTCCTTGAAACAGCTACGACGCGGCTTTACCACCATAACCTCATCTAATAAAGAACATATGTTATTGTATATTAAACAATAACACAACGCACTCCTCCCAAAAAATTGTTACTGAGGTTTCAATGCGCACAGTAGTAGCACCCAGTTAGCCCTTGAAGTCACAAAATATTTGAAATTTGTAACATTTTTTGGGCACCATCTAATTCACATACCTGGTCCCTGTTTTTAAATTATTTTGAAGAATTGGTTTCATATGCACAAAAACTTCCTTTGTCTTTTAAAGGCCTTAAAATTGACATTATTTCTCCTGTGGAGATCTTGCATAGCTATTTCCTACCCAGTTCATTACCCTGTATAACTTGAAGGGTGATGCACACAGCTGCTAGCAGTTACCCCATGGCGTCCCTGTATGTGGGTGACTTGCATCCTGATGTTACAGAGGCTATGCTGTATGAGAAGTTTAGCCCTGCAGGGCCTGTTTTGTCCATTCGAGTCTGCAGGGATATGATCACCCGAAGATCACTGGGATATGCTTATGTAAACTTCCAGCAGCCTCCGGATGGTGAGCCTCAGCATGCCAAGTGTAATGATTGTTAGATTGTCATCGCTTCTTCAGTTGTTCACTGGAATAGTTGATGCATATGGTGGTTCAAATCATATGGAGGTGAGAGATATAACCAATAAAGGTAGTTTTATCCTTTGTATGGCTAGTCATGGCCTGTCTTCAAGGTTATTTACATGGCCAGAAGTAGAGGCTATCCACGTTTCAACATAGGTGGTTGCCGCCTCTTGCAAATCCGTACCAGTAGTCTTATTCCAGCATACTGTATGTATTAATTTTTGTAGCTAAATAACAATGGTTATGTCTGTTTACTTATAGTAATTTTTTTTTCTAGCCTTGATTTTAGAAATGTCTGTTGAGCCTTGCCATTAGAATTGTCTTTAAAATGTAATGTATGTGTAAGGACATTGTTCTGAATGGCATATGTCTTTTAAGATATGTTACCAGTACGTAGCCTGCTTTACTATAAATAACCCATCCAAGTGCCAGCTGCTGCTTCTAAAGAGAGCATTTGCTGTCTGACCTGTTCTACACACCGGACAGTCTTTCAGTCTGATAACTTATCCTTTCATGTGTAATTATTGCTGCCTTACGCTATTCTTTCCTTGTCTAAACGTTAACATGACTTGGCCTGTCTTTTCTAACATAATAGAATAAGTCAATAACACATTTAAATTTGAGCAAACCTAGGTAGTCTATGGTGTGTGCATGTGCCTTGTTGCAAACAAGTGTTGCTAACACTGCTGACAAAAAATGCTCAAGACACTCCTTTGCCTACCTAAAAATAATTACAGTGAATGTCAATTTTGATGCTAAAGTGCCCGGTTTTAAAAAATTCGATTAAAAACAGGGGCACATCAATTCATCAAAATTTACATTTCACTCCTGTTGAGAAAAAAAAAAAACGTACCTTTTAATCTTTACAGCAGCTCCAGCTTCCTCCTCCCGTTGCAAAGCCTCTTCCTGAATCTAAAATGAGGAATCCGGCTTCCTCCAATCACGGTGTTGAATCAGACACTGATTCCCCCGGGGGGGAGCAGTGATTGGAGGATGACCTATCCATCATTTCTGATGTCAGAAATGGCTTGCAACGACCGACCGGAGGAAGCTGGAGCTGCTGTGAAGATTAAAAGGTAATTTTTTTTTTTTTTTTCTCAACAGTATTGAAATATATATTTTGATTAATTAAAGTGCCCCTGTTTTTAACCCCTTAATGACCACAGCACTTTTCCATTTTCTGTCCGTTTGGGACCAAGGCTATTTTTACATTTCTGCGGTCTTTGTGTTTAGCTGTAATTTTCCTCTTGCTCATTTACTGTACCCATACATATTATATACTGTTTTTCTTGCCATTAAATGGACTTTCTAAAGATACTATTATTTTCATCATATCTTATAATTTACTATAAAAAAAATTATAAAATATGAGGAAAAAATTGAAAAAAAACACACTTTTTCTAACTATGACCCCCAAAATCTGTTACACATCTACAACTACCAAAAAACACCCGTGCTAAATAGTTTCTAAATTTTGTCCTTAGTTTAGAAATACCCAATGTTTACATGTTCTTTGCTTTTTTTGTAAGTTATAGGGCCATAAATACAAGTAGCACTTTGCTATTTCCAAACCATTATTTTTCAAAATTAGCGCTAGTTACATTGGGACACTAATATCTTTCAGGAATCTCTGAATATCCATTGACATGTATATATTTTTTTTTTAGAAGAACTCCCAAAGTATTCATCTAGGCCCATTTTGGTATATTTCATGCCACCATTTCACCGCCAAATGCGATTAAATACAAAAATCGTTCACTTTTTTACTAATTTTTTCTCAAACTTTTGGTTTCTCACTGAAATTATTTACAAACAGCTTGTGTAATTATGGCTTAAATGGTTGTAAATTCTTCTCTGGGATCCCCTTTGTTCAGAAATAGCAGACATATATGGCTTTGGCGTTGCTTTTTAGTAATTAGAAGGCTGCTAAATGCCACTGTGCACTACATGTGTATTATGCCCAGCAGTGAAGGGGTTAATTATGGAGCATGTAGGGAGCTTTTAGGGATAATTTTAGCTTTAGTGTAGTGTAGTAGACAACCCCAAGTATTGATCTAGGCCAATTTTGGTATATTTCATGCCACCATTTCACCGCCAAATGCGATCAAATTAAAAAAACCATTAAATTTTTCACAATTTTAGGTTTCTCACTGAAATCATTTACAAACAGCTTGTGCAATTATGGCACAAATGGTTGTAAATGCTTCTCTGGGATGCCCTTTGTTCAGAAATAACAGACATATATGGCTTTGGCGTTGCTTTTTGGTAATTAGAAGGCCGCCAAATGCCGATGCATTTCACACGTGTATTATGGCTAGCAGTGAAGGGGTTAATTATGTAGCTTGCAGGGTTAATTTTAGCTTTAGTGTAGAGCTCAGCCTCCCACCTGAAACATGAGACCCCCTGATTCCTCCCAAACAGCTCTCTTCCCTCCCCCACCCCACAATTGTGTCCGCCATCTTAAGTACTGGCAGAAACTCTGCCAGTACTAAAATAAAAGCTATATTTGGGCTTTTTTGTGTGTTTTTTTTTTTTTTTAGCATATTTACATATGCTGCTGTGTAGGATCCCCCCTTAGCTCCCAGCCTCACTGATCCCCCACCAAACAGCTCTCTAACCCTCCCCCTCTGCCTTAATGGGCGCCATCTTGGGTACTGGCAGCTGTCTGCCAGTACCCAGTTTAGTAAAAAAATGTGCCTTTTTTTTTTTAAAAAAAAAACGACCTTTTCTGTAGTGTAGCTTCCCCCCTCCCCCCCCCAAGATCAACCCCCCACCCCTTCCAGGTCCCTTAGCTGTTTATTTACAGCTTTAAAAACTTTTTTTTTTTAAACTTTTCCCAGTTTTATTTTTCTGTAGTGCAGCGGTTCGCTCCCGCCCCGTGCGCGCGCGCTCCCGCCCGTCCCGCCCCCCTTCACTCCATTCGGCACATCGATGGCCGCCCACCCGCCTCCCAGACTTGCTCCCACCCACCAACGATACCGGCCACCAATGTCCGGTGCAGAGAGGGCCACAGAGTGGCTCTCTCTGCATCGGATGGCCAAGGGGGGTTATTGCAGGATGCCTCGATATCGAGGCATCACTGCAATAACCGGAAAGCAGCTGGAAGCGTGCAGGATCGCTTCCAGCTGCTTTCCAGACCAAGGACGTACGCCACACGTCCTCGGTCATTAACTGTATTTTTTTTTGAGGACGTGTGGCGTACGTCCTTGGTCATTAAGGGGTTAATCAAACTTTTAAAAACCAGGCACTTTAGCATCAAAATTGACATTCACTTTAAAACATCTCCAGATCCGCAAAACAACTACTTGCCTTGAAAGACAAAGTATCTAATATGCAAATGCTGCTTAACAAATAGCTGTTCAATGCAAAAAAGGTGTTTAATATCTTGTAAATATGCACTTCAAGAAAGAGAGTCAAAATGAACAAAGTTCACTGTATCTGAAACATAATAGTTTAATTTTGACTTTCATGCCCTTTACTTAACTGCTTTGCAATCTGTGTGTATTATACCTTGCCATATTTGACTATATATGAAATATATATATTTGACTGCTCTTCTCTACAGCTGAACGGGCTTTGGATACCATGAACTTTGATGTGATCAAAGGAAAGCCTATTCGCATTATGTGGTCTCAGCGGGATCCTTCCCTCAGAAAGTCTGGTGTGGGCAATGTTTTCATCAAGAACCTTGACAAATCCATTGACAACAAAGCACTTTATGATACATTTTCTGCTTTTGGAAATATACTTTCGTGCAAGGTAAGTAGATTCCTATATTTCTCCCTGAAATATGCACCATTGGTAAATTATGTAGCATGTGGAGTGATTCTCCTGAAATTATTTTTTTATATTTTTTTTGCAGGTTGTGTGTGATGAGAATGGCTCAAAGGGTTATGCTTTTGTACACTTTGAAACCCAGGATGCTGCAGATAGAGCCATAGAGAAGATGAATGGCATGCTACTCAATGACCGCAAAGTGTGAGATATACTATGGTACTTAGGGATGGTTAAGGTCATGGCTGGAAAATTTATATTATTTACCGGTCAGATGAAAAAGTTTTCTAGTTCAGTGTTCTATGATAAAGTCTTATGTCCACTGCAATCTCCTACTAGTCTGGGGCTAGTGTATTTTTGCAGCCCTGGTGATAGGAACCAAAGCTTTTTTGTTGAGTAGCCAGCTGTTCAAAGGAAAACAGAGTGTGGTGTGAGCTATGTGACAAGACATAGATAAGGACTTTATAGTTAGGTGGGAGAAACACAACTAAATTGGTCTGGTAGGAATGTGGTATACAGTCTTAACTTTTTTTTTTCCCTGTGCAGGTTTGTTGGACGTTTTAAATGTCGTAGGGAGAGAGAGGCGGAGCTTGGAGCCAAAGCCAGAGAGTTCACCAACGTTTACATCAAAAACTTCGGAGAAGATATGGACGATGAGCGCCTGAAAGAGACTTTCAGCAAATACGGTAACTTTTGAGGGTTTTTGCTCAGTCCCTTGCTAAAGTGCTGCCTCAGACCCTTCCTGGGGCCACATGCTTCTGAATTCCTGTGTGCCGTGGGTTACTATGTGAGCTTCCTGGCTCCTTTCCCGCATGTGGGCTCCTGGTATCACGTTTGCCGTGCACCTGCATGCTGTGACCCTGTAACCTCTGCGGGTAACTGGTGTCTCTTGGCTGCAGGGAAGACTCTGAGCGTTAAGGTGATGACTGACCCCAGTGGCAAGTCCAAAGGGTTTGGCTTTGTCAGCTTTGAAAAGCACGAAGATGCAAATAAGGTAAGAGCTCCCCTGGAGGACTAGGCAGGCAACTATAGTCTGCATGGAAGAACCAGGTGTGGGGGAGCTCTGCTAAACATGTGTGCATTAAGAAGAGGGGGCAGAATTCTCCTGGACACCTCTGACTCGTTCCTGTCTTCGCCAGGCTGTGGATGACATGAATGGAAAGGACGTGAACGGGAAGGTGATGTTTGTTGGCAGAGCACAGAAGAAAGTGGAACGTCAGGCAGAGCTCAAAAGGAGATTCGAGCAACTGAAGCAAGAGAGGCTTAGCCGTTACCAAGTGAGTAAACACAATCTACATGCTAATATTTCATATAGTATTTATTGTATCTTGCCGTCATACCACATTTCATCCTGCATCAATCCTCTATTTGGTGCCTTGCATCAGTAAGTATTTCTTTATTTTTATGCTTCCTTTTTTTTTTTTCCAGGGGGTGAATTTATATATAAAGAATTTAGATGACACCATTGATGATGAAAAGCTTAGAAAGGAGTTTTCACCCTTTGGATCAATTACTAGTGCTAAGGTGAGAGGAAAAACTGTGTGAACTAACATGAGGTTCTAAATATATAATGCAGCCAAAACGTATCTGTAAAACTTTCTCTTTTAACCCCATTAAACCCCTTTAATTCATGCATAGTTGTTGTTGTTTTTTTTTTTTAAGTAAACTCCCGGAAGTCCCTGGTCATTTCTGTATATGGAAGGTGTTATCCAGGCAATAGCTGCAGCAAAATGCACACATGCACTTTAGGGAGCAAAATCGCATGACACCTGACTGAAGCAGTGCACAGTATATAATGTGCACTGCTTTCACAAAGCATGTGAGATCATCCCCATGGAAATGAGCAAGCCTCTTGGCAACAAACAATAGAATTTTTACCTCCCTTGTGAAAGTTATAGGATTTTAAACATAGCACTGTTGATGAGGTTTGGCTGGGACACCCAGTGAAAGGGGCTGGAAAAACAAGAAGACACTCCCCCCTCTTCGCTGCATATGAAAAGACAGATAAACAGGAGCCGGGAATGTATACATCTGACACTGTGCGGCTTGTTTAGTAGTTTGAAAATCAGCACAATGTAATTAAAAAAAAAAAATAAGCAAAACTAAATTTTTACAAAAACACTACCAGATGGGCTATATAAATGGATCATCTTCAAAATATTTATGCAAAGAAACATCCAGTGTACAATGATGTCCCTTTTAAAATATAAACTCCGCCCCCCCCCCCCAAACTGTTTTACCTTAATTGACCCTTCTATATCATGCACATAACTCAAAATGTTTTATGGCACTTTAACGTTACAATTTGAGCAAGATCATACAACATTCTTTCTTTTACAAGATACAATGAGTCCACAGATTTCATCCTTGTGGGTTATCGCCTCCTGGTCAAAAGGAGGAGGCAAAGAGCACCACAGCAGAGCTGTGTGTGTGTGTGTGTGTGTGTGTATATATATATATATATATCTCCTCCCTTCCCTCCCACTCCAGTCATTCTCTTTGCCTGTGTTAGTGATAGGAAGAGGTAAAGTTCTTCGAGCAGTGGTGCCTTCAGTTTAGGTTCCCTGTCTTGTCCCTCCCTTTTCATCCGTGTACTATAGGTTTGGAATTGTATCCCACAAGTAAGGATGAAATCCGTGGACTCATAGTATCTTGTAAAAGAAAAGGGAAATGTATTCTTACCTGATAAATTTGTTTCTTTTACGATACGATGAGTCCATGGCCCGCCCTGTTTTTTTGTAAGACAGGTATTTAACTTTGTTAAACTTCAGTCACCTCTGCACCTTGGCTTTTCCTTTCTCTTCCTAACTTCGGTCAAATGACTGGAGTGGGAGGGAAGGGAGGAGCTATATATACAGCTCTGCTGTGGTGCTCTTTGCCGCCTCCTGCTGACCAGCAGGCGATATCCCACAAGTAAGGATGAAATCCATGGACTCCTATCGTAAAAGAAACAAATTTATCAGGTAAGAATAAATTTCCCTTTTTTCTCAACCTGACCTTTGGTTTAGTGTCCCAAAAGCTTACTGAGATTTCATCCTGGACACTGTGACAGACTAATGTGATGGTTTATTTGCAAAATAAACATCTCATTTATAAAATATAGCCAGTTGTTTGCTATGACCCAAGTATTTAAATCACATTTCAAATTAGTTTGGGCAAATACTCTATGCTATCATCTAAATGGCAGATAAAAACTGCGCTTTTTTTATTTATTTAAATGACTCATTTCTTAATTGGTTTGGTTTGTTCATTTATCTTACTGTATTAACATCTACTACCGAGAAATTTACTTCTCATCTCATTAACTGTAACGTAGCACTGTACAGTATAAACTTCTGCATATCTTTACTGTCCTCCTGGGGCACTATCAACTATCCTGTCTCTGCTGTGTGGTGCAGGGTTAGGGTTATTAAGTGCTAGAGAAAGGCAAAGGAAATCCAGATGGAGCATATTGCACCTTGTGTTCTGTCTCTACACCTTTGCTACAAGGTGTCTTTTAGGATTAGTGTTGTTCGCTGTTATCTACACCTGTTTACACTGCTTGTCCCTTACAGGTAATGCTAGAGGAAGGACGAAGCAAAGGTTTTGGCTTTGTGTGTTTCTCATCCCCTGAAGAAGCCACTAAAGCTGTAACTGAGATGAATGGTCGAATAGTGGGTTCCAAGCCTCTCTATGTGGCATTAGCTCAGAGAAAGGAAGAACGCAAAGCTCATCTTACCAATCAGTATATGCAGCGCATTGCGGGTATGAGGGCACTGCCTGCCAACACACTTATTAACCAGTTCCAACCTGCACCTGGGGGATATTTTGTTCCAGCTGTACCACAGGTAGGTCTACTGTTATTTTTGTGTAATGTGTTTTTATTATTTAAAAAAAAAAAAAAAAAAGGTTTGCAGATTGCATTGTTTATCCATATTCATCATTATTGTGCATAATATGAACCCCTCCTTTTCTAGGCCCAGAACAGACCTACATACTATGCACCTAATCACATGGCTCAAATGAGACCTGGTCCTCGCTGGCAGCAAACTGGACGCCCTCAAGGTAAGCAGATCATGCATGATTTAATTCTCCCATATCTTAGTAATGTGAACAAAAGCAGCGTAGAGATAAAGCATTGTAAACCTGACTACATGTCTATTACACTTACTGTACTTTGTTCTTCTTTTCTAAGGTTTCCAGCCCATGTCTAATGCACTTAGGCAGAGTGGGCCTCGTCAATCACTTCGTCACCTACCGCCTTCCAGTACTCAGGGCTCCCGTGGCATCCCCAGCATAACACAGAGAGTTGGTATGAGACATAAGCTGTTACATAGGCTTTTGCTTTTACAAAACGAAAGCAGTTATCCCAGTCAATGTGAGCAAAAAGTAAAGTAACATTAGACCCTTATTTGAAAGACCCTTCCCTCGCAACTAGGAATTCTTGGGCTTTTAACCATTACATATATCACAACTTTAGTTTGGACTGATGTTCATAATTAGGGGGAAATCCTTTGCACTAGAGAGGTTATTAATGATTACTTAACATGCACTCACTTAAACGTTTTCATATATATGTATATATATATATATATATATATATATATATATATATATATATATATGTTGCTCATTAAGATGTCACCATCTAGGAGTAATATTTTCTTAGTGATTTTAAAGGATTGTATCCTGCATCTATAGACCATACATTATATTCGTTTATGGCATTGACATTCTGTTGGGGCACCAACCATTATCTTGTTCCTGCTGTGTGGTGCTGGGATAGGATCAGTTGAGTGCCAGATAAAATGTAGAGGAAATCCAGACAAAGCATATTTTGCCTTGTGTTTTGTCTCTACACCTCTGCTACACAATCCTTTTCAGTTTGCTAGCTCTGTATTACACAATCTTCACCCTGTCTGCTCCTTTCAGGTTAAAGGGTAGACACAGTTAAATATTCTCTGAAGAAGCAATTAAGTTAGGTGAAGGAATTACACAAAACTTATCACCACTGATTTGCGAATTGTTGGATATGAGACAGCTTGTATATTTTGTACCAAAACAGAGGCAGCCTGTGATCTTAAAGAAAACTTCCCATTTAGTTTTTTTAGACATGTTTATCAAGAGTCAGAGTTCTTATGTTTGTTGCATTAGCTCTGGCTTGATTCAGAGAATAGCAAATAATGCTTTTTGGTTATGTTTTTATTGCAATTTTACATAGTGCCTGGACAAAAAGAATACTCTAATGTAGTATTAGAGCGTTTTATTTACTACTGTTTGCACAGAAATGTGTGTTAAACTCAAAAGGGATCAGCAATTCACTGCAGTTTAAACACAGTTCTGTGAAAGCAATAGTGCAATGATAAATGTGATAATGCATTTGAGCATTGTTTGTTACTTGTTATTGCTGATATGCTTTAAAATTGCTCAAGAAACTACTCAAGTTGACTTATGTATATATGCAATAGCAGAACATATTTATTGAATCTATAACACTTTCTTGCTGTGCAGGGGTGTCTTCTGCTACACAGACCATTGTCCCTCGTCCCCCAGTTGCCGCTGCTCCTCGTGCTGTGCCTCCTTACAAGTATACACGCTGCCCACTCCCTGGAGTTCAGGCAATACAGGTAGGTAGTTTGCCAACACTGCTGTGAAATGTAATCTTGAAACGTTGTTGCGGTGGGATTTTTTGTTGTGGTTTTTTTTTTTTTTTTTTTTTTTTTTTTTTTTGGGACAGTCTAGTCAAAATTACACTTTCATGATTCAGATAGGGTACGCAATTTTAAACAACTTTCCAATTCACTTTTATTATCAAATTTGCTTTGTTCTTTTGGTATTGTTAGTTGAAAGCTAAACCTAGGTAGGCTTATATGCTAATTTCTAAGCCCTTGAAGCCCACCTCTTATCCGAATGCATTTGACAGTTTTTCCACAGCTAGATGGCGTTAGTTTATGTGTGCCATATAGATAACATTGTGCTCACGCCCGTAGAGTTACTTAGGAGAGAGCACTGATTGGCTAAAATGCAAGTCTGTCAAAATAACTGAAATAAGGGAGCAGTCTGTAGAGGCTTAGTTACAAGGTAATCACAAAGGTAAAACGTATATTAATACTGGGTAATAAAGGCATTATCTTTTTAATCAGTACAAATTCTGCAGTAGACTGTCCTTTTTAAATAAATTCAATAAACATCATATGTTTTCATTTAAAGGGGCAGTAAACGCTTCTATTGTCTTACTATAGAGTACCATATCTATCTAAACATTTTTAGAACTCAACATTTTTCATTAACCAAACTCCACTTGCCTTATTACAAAGTGCATTGTATTATAGTTTCTGTTAAAGTCAATTTGGAAAGATAGGTAGCAGGATAAGCCTTGAAGTCTGGTGTGGCTTTTCTAATTCTCCAAACAGTATATTGCAAAGTGGTTTTACTATGCATAACTAAACTGCTTATATTTACATCTCATGGTATTAAGCATTTTCTTATTAGTGAATTAAAACTCCATCTTTCTCAATTCTGTATGAAACGTATCCGTTCTTTTTCTTTTCTGAATTAATTTTGTACGGGAGGTGTTTCAAATAAATGAATGTTTATGGAACCATGGAATCTGTATACTTTGCATAATTGTTAACATGGGTCCTGTATTCATAAATTAATATTAAAATCTAGATGTTAATCATGTGGTTAGGATACTTATAGGATAAACTTGTTTCAGTATTTTCTTTTGTGACTGAGTATTCATTTTTAAGATTCTTATATTATTTGAAGTTAAACATTGCTTATGCTTGCCCTACAATGAAAGAACACATGTTCAGACAAACTACATGGTGGATGGAGCTCTGATGCACTTTGTATCTCTTCCCACAGACTCCCCAGCCAGCTGTGCACGTACAGGGACAGGAACCTCTCACTGCTTCCATGCTGGCTGCTGCTCCTCCTCAGGAGCAGAAGCAGATGTTGGGTGAGTCTCTAGCTACAGTTTAGGAAGATCATGTGAGTAGAGGACAGACAGAACATATAAATTACTCGTATTCTTTCTTCAGGAGAACGTCTTTTCCCTCTCATCCAATCCATGCACCCCTCATTGGCGGGTAAAATCACAGGAATGCTGCTGGAGATAGATAACTCAGAGCTGTTACACATGCTGGAGTCCCCTGAATCACTGCGCTCTAAAGTAAGCGCTTTATGCTTGTTGACTTGGCTGCATTTTTCATCTGATGGGTTTGCATAGGTAGATGAGTGTATTCATTATCTTGGAACAGTACCAGATATGGTGAGCACCTGAGAAAATGTGCTTTGTAAATTCCTCTGTTTCTAATGACTTGGAGGTACACCTAAGTCACTGATAGTATAACCACCAGGAAGGACAAGAACCTGTGGATCCTGTAACAGTTATCCCAGGGGCTTTTCTGTAAAAGGAGAGCAAAGATAGACTGGATAATAAGGCACTTGTCTATCAACCAACTGCTAAGTAAAAGATTACTTAAAGGGACAGTCAAGTCAAAATTAAACTTTCATGATTCAGATAGAGCATGCAATTTTAAACAACTTTCCAATTTACTTCCATTAACAAAATGTGCAGAGTCTTTTTATGTTTAAACTTTTTAAGTCACCAGCTCCTATTGAGCATGTGCAGAATAAACGTGTATGCATTTGTGATTGGCTGATGACTGTCACATGGTACAGGGGGAGTGGAAATAGTGAACTTTTAAAATTGTCAGAAAAAAATCTACTACTCATTTGAAGTTCAGACTAAGTGCTATTGCATTGTCTTATCATGCATTTGTTGATTATGCAAATCTACTGTGTTGACTGATCCTTTAACCAAATTTAGATGATATCTCAGAGGACCCCTGATTATCAGTTCCCCCTTAGAAAACTCCTTGAAGAAGCAAGTGGAGACTATTATGGTCCATACCTCTGGTTCTTCAAATACATTTCCTTCTATAGGAAAAAGCTTAAAGGGACACTGAACTCAATTTTTTTGTGTGTGATTCAGATAGATCATGCAATTTTAAGCAACTTTCTAATTTATTCCTATTAATTTTTTCGTTCTCTTGCTATCTTTATTTGAAAAATAAGGCATCTAAGCTTTTGTTAGGTTCAGAACTATGGACAACACTTTTTTTATTGGTGGATGAATTTATCCACCAATCGCCAAGGACAACCCAGGTTGTTCACCAAAAATGGGCCGGCATCTAAACTTACATTCTTGCATTTCAAATAAAGATACCAAGAGAATGAAGAAAATTTGATAATAGGAGTAAATTAGAAAGTTGCTTAAAATTTCTTGCTCTATCTGAATCACAAAATAAAATTTGGGTTCAGTATCCCTTTAAAGGGCCAGTAAACCTAGGAAATTTTATATAATTCTGCACATAATGCAGAATTATATAACATTAGTTTAGCTCCAGAATTCAAAAGTGAATAGTTAAAAAGATATCACACAAAGAAAACAGAACACTGCTCTTGGCTCTACTGAGCGGGTCTGTTTTCTTCTCCTAAGCGCATCTGGACACACTGTCTAATCACAGCCGGCCGGATCGCGCTACTAAAATCAATGTAGCTCGCTCCCGCTACCAGAGTGGGAGCGAGCTACATTGATTTTAATAGCGTGATTGGGCGCGCTGTGAATAGACAGCATGCCCGTGATGCGTTTAGCATAAGAAAACAGACCCGCTCAGTAGAGCCAGGAGCGGCGTTCTGTTTTCTTTGCGTGATATCAATTTAACTATTCACTTTTAGAAATCTGGAGCTAAGCTAATGATATATAATTCTGCACTATGTGCAGAATTATATAACATTTCCTAGGTTTACTGGCCCTTTTAAGACATTTAAAGTGATTTTAATTTAATGAATTACTGCCCAGTATCTAAAAAGAATCTTGAGAACATGGGCACTTTAATTCATTAAAATTTTGAAAGACCATTCCTCTGCCGCATCTCCTACTTTCTTTAGCTGATTGATGAAGAATCCGGCTTCCTCCAATCGTTGCGTGCCCCATCTGGCATGCAGCTCGTGGGGCATGCAACGATTGGAGGAAGCCGGATTAGGCATCTGTCTGCTAAAGAAAGTAGGAGATGCGGCAGAGGAACTGCGTTGTTTACCATCACTAAATGGTAAAATTTTTAAAAATGAAGCGTCTTTCAAATTTTTAATGAATTAGAGTGCCCATAGATTCTTTTTAGATACTGCACAGTAATTCATTAAACTTTACAAACAATTTAAAGTGAAGGTCCATTTTGATGAATTAGTGCCCAGTTTTTAATAAACCTATTAAAAACAAGGGCACTTTAATTCATCAAAATTGACATTTCACTGTTTTCTTCAAAAACTTACCTTTTAATCCTGAATGCCGCTCCAGCGATTCCTCTGGCCGTCCAATCACAGCTCCCCCCGGGGGAATCTTGGCCTGAGGCAACGCTGTGATTGGAGGAAGCCAGATGCGTCATTTTGGACCCGCGAAGACGGCTTGCGACGGGTGGAGGAAGTGCTGGAGCAGCTGCCAGGATTAAAAGGTAAGTTTTTGAAGAAAACAGTGAAATGTCAATTTTGATGAATTAAAGTGCCCTTGTTTTTAATAGGTTTATTAAAAACTGAGCACTAATTCATCAAAATGGACCTTCACTTCAAGGGAGATTTAGGTAAGCTACTTGGAGTACTGATGCCTGGCAATCTGTGGGTCAAATTTAGAGCTAAAGTGGCCACTAGAAACACATTATCAAGACATTACATTAGTAAGGTAAAGGTTGATTTTTATGCTGTCTGCTAAATAAGACTGGAAAAACAAACAAACGGAGAATGGGAGAATACCCAAAACTTAATTCTCCTTGATTCACTACAGGTAGAGGAGGCAGTGGCTGTTTTGCAAGCTCACCAAGCCAAGAAGGATGCTGCGCAAAAAGTGGGGATCGTTGCTACCTCCTGAGCCAGGGTGACCTGTATGTATTCGCACTTACTGTACCAGCTATGCAAAGCTTTTAATCAAACATACGTTTGCATTATTGACACTAAGCTCATGCTGAACTCATAAAGGTTTGCTTTAAGAAAAAAAAAAAAGTTTAAATATGGCATTCTTCTAATGTTCCACCAGAGTTTGTGACTTAGTTTTTTATTGATGGAATTTTACTGCAAATGAGGGCCAGTAAAAGCTAATAACTTGTAAGCATTTGGTCAACATTAGAGTTTTAGGATCAAAAGATAAATTGGAATAAAATATAGAGATTGTATTTAAAACAAGAGTAGTTGCTTTAGCCAATAGTAAAGGTAGTAAAAAAAAGGTTCCACAGAGGCTAAGTGAGTGGACAGCATTAAAGGTTAAAGAACAAAATAATAAGAGTTTTGCGTTGACAATGAGTTTGTCAGTGTACTGTGTGAAAACCATTCTTCGAAGGATAGAAAATGGGCAGTTTTTCAAAATTCATTTATAAAATGCAAAGGTTTTGTTGCCTTAGTGAGCTTATTGACCTTCTCCAAACTTCTGGAAATTTCTATTTATTAATTGTTAAGGTTTGACCCTCCCTATGTCCCTTTGCCTAAAAATCACTTGTAAGATTATCTACAAAATGTCATTTTCTTGTGCTATTTTGTGATGCACGAACAAAAATATATGTGAGCAAAAAATGTATTTGATTTCAGTGCTCTGAAATATTCACTACTATTATTAGTTGCAACTGTAATTTGTTTTTACATTTTTTATTTTATTTTTTAAGGGATCAAAGAAGCCAAATAATCCCAGGATATGTGAGGGTTTTGAAAATGGCTGCCAAGTCTCACCTTTACCACATGCTGCTTATCTCGGCTGGAGATATTGTCTTGTTTGTATAACATGTGGTATATGCACTTTGTTGCTTTATGCCCTGGAGTTGAGAAGTTGCATCTTGGGTGAGCGCCACAAATTCTTTATATGGAGATATCAGCAGTCATGTTTTTATTTTTGGTGGTTTTAGTTCGAAAAATTTGGATGTAACCTGAAAACAATTTCTCTGAAATAAACAATTTTAGAATTACTGTGTGACTTGTTTTGCTTACTACTTTAAAAATAAGTAAACCTCAAGGCAGCTATTAACGTCAAGCCTATTTGTATGTTGCTTGATGATGACTGAAACAGAACATTGTACTTTATATCAACACCACTAATAAATATAAGTTATTTTATTGTTACAGTAAATGAATACTAAGCACACGTAACCGATTCATTTGTTTTTTGTTGTTTTGCTGAATATGCCAGCTTTTTTTTCTGTGGTTGCTGTTCTTATCAGCCAGTAAGCAACATATACTTAAAGTGAAGGTCAATTTTAGATAAATTAGTGCCCTGTTTTTAATAAACCTTTTAAAAACCAGGGCACTTTAATTCATTGAAATTGACATTTCACCCCTTTTCTTCAAAATATTACTTTTTAATCCTGTCAGCCGCTGTAGCGCATCCTCCGCCCGTCACAGGTCCAAAATGACGAATCCGGCTTCCTCCCATCACTGCGTTGCATCAAGCCATGATCCCCGGGGGGAAAGTCGTGATTGGAAGAAGACGGATTCCATATTTCTGACATAAGAAGAGGCTTCAGATGTCCGGGGGAATTGTTGGAGCAGTATTTAGGATTAAAAGGTACGTTTTTGAAGAAAAGGAGTGAAATGTCAAATTTGATAAATTTAAAGTGCCCTTCTTTTTAATAGGTTTATTAAAAACCTAGCACTAATTCATCCAAATTGACCTTCACTTTAACTATTAATTCTACACAAAGATGCACTTTCAATTTAAAGGTATATAAAACAGTCTGTTTCATTGTAATAAAAAAAAGCACTAAGCAGAGGCTTATACTTGGATACCACTGGAATATGTACTCTTCATGATTGTTAAATATTTTACTTTTTATTTTAACTTAATTTGTGCAGTTTTCATTACTTCTTGTTAGTCCTACAAGGGGCTGGGCTCTCTACAGGTAGGCATATCTAGCTTATAGGGACATTCCGGTCAAAATTTAAATGCACATAGATGAATTACATAATTGAATAGAAACATATTTGCAATATACATGCATTTTCAAAAATGCTTCTAGTAAAAAATTATCACTGTTTTAGTGTTTGGCATTTTTCTGTGCATGTGAAGTATAGCTAGATATTCTGTGTACCAGCAGCTTAAATACTGCAGCTGCTCAGAGCGCCAATGGGGCTTGTATCATGTCAGCAATTAACAAATTGAGTCATTGACAGATGGTACAAGCACATTAGGCGCTCTAAGCAAGGGATGTGTTCAAAATGCTGGTGCACGGTGCATACTTAAAGGGACAGTCTAGTCTAAATTAAACTTTCATTATTCAGATAAGGCATGTAATTTTAATCAACTTTCTGAGGGTCTATGACTTGCGCCAAAACTTTGCATTGCAAACCTTTATGGAATACGATTGCCACTCCCCTTTGCCTCCCACAGAATGGAGAGTAAACAATATCAACCACCCACTTAAATGTTTTAATATTAATTTCCTTTTAATAGGGGAGGTTATCCCACCCACATAACAAGATAGAATATTTATCTTATCCATATTCCTTTACTTATAAGTAGCTTTCCGAAAAGGCTTTAACCTCCACCTATGGAGAGTTTAGGAGAGAGAGAGAAAAAAAAACAGGATGGCCCTGACGCCATTCATATTTCTTAACATTTAAATAAACGGGTCCTTCTGTCTTTACTAGACTATCTTAAGTTCCTTACAAAAAACTTGAGCTGTCTCAACGTCATTAATTACTTTCATGGTGCCATTTATATCAATAACAATTCTTGCTGGGTATACTAATCTTGCTTGAAAATTAGCATTAATAAGTTTTGTACAAAATGCAGCCATAATTCTCCTTTTAGCTGCTGTCTCCGAAGAGAAGTCCTGATATAGTAATAGCTTATATTGTTCAATCTTGCATTCTTTAATTTTAAGGTAGTTCCTTAAAATAATTATCTTATCCTGAAAGTTAAGATACTTAATTTTTAACTATTCTGGGTTTAGAGTCCCCCCTTGTATCATCTTTAACCCTTCCTATTCTGTGTGCTCTTTCTACTAGGATAGGGGGTTGATTAAGCATACTAACACACTGAGGCAATAGGACAGACACAAAAGATCTTTATATTCCACGGTCTCAGGTAGACCCAACACTTTTATATTATTGCGCCTGGACCTATCTTCCAGGTCCTCTATCTTAGCTTGCAATGCTATTATTTTCCCTTCAGGCACTAGCCATTGTATCATTATTATTCATCTGCTCTTCTAAATTGGAAATTCTAAGTTCTGCTTCTTCTAGCCTGCTTGCAAATTGTCTAACTTCCAACATGAGATTAGAGAGCTCACTCTTTATCCCTTCAAACTGTGGTGTAAATAGCTGCTTTAATAGTTGTTTGTTCTCCATTAAAGTTAGAGGTGATTCTTCCTGTACACTTAAACTAGTATCAATATTTTTGGATATTTTTTTTACTTTAGATTTAGGGGGCATGGCTGGTGATTTACTAGTGGTTAGTGTCATAAATGTATCCATTCAAAAGTAAACAACAAAAAAAACAATTATGATAGACCTGCAAGGGCCTAAGAACCAGTGAATACTATAGTTTGTGAGCCTTTAATAGAGTTAGGGGCTAAGAAGGAGAAAGAGGAATAGTGAAATGGGCGTGAAAATGGTGGGGAAGAAGGAAAGAAGTGTAGAGAGAGAGAAAAAAGAGAAGAGAAAAAAAAAAGGTGACTAAGGCAATGCCTCCCAAATTGCAATAACTTAAAGGAAAATAAAACCCACATTTTTTTTCTTTCGTGATACAGATAGAGCATGCAATTTTAAGCAACTTTCTCAATTACTTCTATTATCTAATTTGCTCCAATCTCTTGATATTCTTTGCTGAAAAGCTAAGATAGGCTCAGTAGCTGATTGGGTGCTGCACATAGATGCCTATCAGCATATCTAAAGAAAAGCAAAGTATATCTAAAGAATGAAGCAAATTAGATAATAGAAGTATATTGGAACGTTGTTTAAAATTGTATTCTCTACCTGAATAATGAAAGAAAAATTGTGGGTTTAGTGTCCCTTTAAGTTGTCACTGCTATCTTATAACCGTGATCCCCTTCTATTAAGTAGATGATTCATACATGTTAAATGCACAACTTTTAGATATATAGATCTTAATATAGAGATGCTTCCGTAAGAAGTACAATATCTGATGTTCACGAACACCTTGCAAACTAAGTTATCACAACAAAACTCTTCTTATCGTATCTGTTTTTACAGCAAATAATTTACCCGTAAAAGGGAAAGTATGTGTATAGTAATATCAAACTACTACAATTATCTTATAGTATCAGGTTCTCTTGTTGCGACTTAAATATATAACAGAACCAATCTCTACACATAGCTACAGCAGATTATAGCAACACTGTAACCTTAATTAATTCTTTGTGAGGAGATTCTACAGTTTTCAGTGTACTTCAGTATTCTTAAATGTACACAGATTTTTCATAGATATAGAATCTCTACCGTTCTCTAGGACCAGTAAGCTAATTTACCATAACAGTGCATTTTTTGTCATGGACATTTTAACCCCAGACATTTTATGAAAAAAATCGTATGGTAATACCCAGCTTGCGTTTGTATGTATAACAAGGCTGGTCTCTGTTATAAACTACAATAAATTGCTCTGTGTCTGTTAACCCCAGACCAGCCTATATTTCTGCTTATCATTAAATACACCGCTTTTTAAGTACATAAATCTAAGTAAAGAAGTACTTTCATCAGAGATACAATATCTAAAATTCACTTATAATCTCAGTTTCTCTTTTTGTTGCCACTTGTATATACAGATAGCTACGGCAAGTTACTCTGTATCCATAGCAGCAATATAACCTTGATTATTTCTTTATATGAGAAAAATTCTTCAGTTTTCAATATTCTTACGTATATATAACTGTATGCAAGTATATTTCTTATATTTCTGTGGCCTCTACCCTTCTGAAAAGGGACACTTAGTTTAGGTAGGTCCTGGCCAGTCTCCGCCAACTTTTAAACTTGTTTATTAACTACCCCAAAAAAAACAACTTTTTTTATAATTGACTGAGTTTATAGCTAGCTGTAGTTCCTTTATATTGATGCAGAGAGGAGTATCAGAGTCATATTCTGTAGTTTCCAGTCCTTTTCTAGACTAACCACCTCCTCTTATCAATGTTTCTTTAGCTTTACTTGTCCCTCTCCTATAGGGTTTAAGGGTTTATTGTGGGTCTTGGTGCCTCCTCATTACTGTCGCAGGAGTCCCTCTCCTAGTATGATATTTTCCCCAGGGAGGGGGGGGGGATAGCTGACCGAAGTTTAAAGTATATACCGTTCTTGTGCTGGTTTTAAAATATGCACACAGTTACTTTTTGTTATTACTGATGTCCCTTTTAAACCCAGGAGCTACTGCATAGTTCCAAAATAATGTGGTCCTCCCTGTAGCTTTTACTGGAGACAACACAGCCTTACCTTCACCCTGTGTTCCACAGGGACTTTCACCGTCGAGTTCCCGGTAGTGCTCCTAGCAGGTCTATGTGATCAAGTGCTGACAATCTGGTCTCCCCAGTGGCACCTCTACCTCCACCACCAAAGTGATCCTAGGCCAAAAGATTTTAGGCCCCTTTTCAGCTGTGGCTGGAGCTTACCAGCAGCAGTGGACCTGCATGCAGCTACCGTCTGTCCTTAGTTGTAGCCGTGATTCTGCAGTCACTCTGCAATTGAGGCTGCTACTGATGGAGCCTGGGTGTGTTGGGCTAGCCGGCCTATAGCCAATATAGCGACTTCCGCTTACCAGGTCCTACCAATGTAGGGCATCAAAGTATCAGAGCTGGGTAATAAAGTGTGGGCCAACGAGTCCTGGAGCTATCGTCGGGCTGTGAGAGAGCGTGGATCAACAGCGTGTGCTTGCTCCTCCTACCGGAAGCACCCTCTTTCCGAAATTCCACAAAAGTTAACTTAATCAAAATGATTATACTACTGCAACTTTTATATGTAATGCAAAATATTTCTATTCTAATAACTAAGCAGGAAATTCAATATCTAAATAGTCTCTATAGAAGGTTCCTATGGGGAGAAGGTAGAAGACGCGTCGCTTTGGAAAAATTCATGCAACTTAGACAATTCAGGGGGTTAGCATTTCCTTATATCTCCCTATACAATAATATTTGTTTGGCTAAAGTGGCAATGGACTGGCTTACTGAAGGTGACTACATTGCATTTTTAGAGACGGAAAAGAAACTAGCCTATCCCTTTTTCTCTTGCTGCTATATTGCGCTGTCCAAGTAAATCTATTCCCAATAAAATTAAGAGGAGATACAAATACTTTCATATTATTAAAGCCTGGCAACAAATAAGATCTATACTTAAAATTAACCCTTTTATTTCTAATCTTTTACCTATTGCTGGCAACCCCTGTTTTATAGCTGGTCTCAATAACAGATTATTTACTAGGTGGGCTAATAACGGATTGATTTTTTTACACCAATTCTATGACATTGAGTCTTGCGGAATACATTCTTTTGACACTCTAAAAGAATGTTATGGTCTCATGAATACAGATTTTTATGCCTATCTTTAAGTTCGTCACTGGTTCTTTGTGACCACCAAGGATCTTAAAGGTACAGTCAAGTCCAAAAAAAACTGCTTTGTTCTTTTGGTATTCTTAGTTGAAAGCTAAAACTAGGAGGTTCATATGCTAATTTCTTAGACCTTGAAGACTGCCTCTAATCTGAATACATTTTGACCACTAGAGGGCATTAGTTCACATGTTTCATATAGATAACATTGAGCTCATGCACGTAAAGTGACCTAGGACTGAGCACTGATTGGCTAAACTGCATGTCTGTCAAAAGAACTGAAATAAGGGGCAGTCAGCAGAAGCTTAGATACAAGATAATTACAGAGGTAAAAAGTATATTAATATAACTGTTGGTTGTGCAAAACTGGGGAATGGGTAATAAAGGGATTATCTTTCTTTTTAAACAACAAAAATTCTGGTGTTGACTGTCCCTTTAAACAGGCCTTGGAATACAGAAGGGACTCTCTCTTTATAAAGCAGGAAATCATTTGATTAATTTTTGGTATAATTTATTAATGTCCATTATTAGGAGACTCTAATGTATGTAAATTATGTATAAGATGGCAATGTGAATTGGTGTCAACAGATTAGGTATCATTGAAACACAGTATTCTGAGTGTAGAGAAAGCTACGCCTTCAGCATCATGGCGGGAATCTTACTTTAAACTAATTAATCTGGTATACAAATCCGCAGCTAGATTGAATAAATGGTATCCCAATGCTCAAAATAATTGCCCTTACTGTAGTTTCCCTGAGGTGGACCTGGTCCACATGTTTTGGAGCTGCCCAAGAATCCCAAAATTTGGCAACGGGTACAATTTTGGCTAAGGAAACTTTTAAGGAACAACCTCATCTTGAGTAAAAAATACATCTTCTTTCTTTATGAAAGAGAACTCAACATACAGAGTTTATTAACACAACCATCTTAGGTGGGAAGTACCTCATTCTAAGAAATTGGAAGAGTAAAAGAGAACCAACCATCAATAATTTAACATTTTTATTACAAACTCAAGCAATAATTGAGCAGTTTGATAGTTCTAATGGTTCAGAAGCCCGTCGTATTACATTCTCTAATAAGTGGCTGGCATTTTTAAAGTTATATTAACTTAAAATCCAACGACAATTTATGACCCCTTTTTAAACCTAGACATTAATTAGTAGCTAGCAATATTATATTAAAGGGACAGTCAAGTCCAAAAAAAACTTTCAGGTTTCAAATAGGGCATGTAATTTTAAACAACTTTCCAATTTACTTTTATCACCAATTTTGCTTTGTTCTCTTGGTATTCTTAGTTGAAAGCTAAACCTAGGAGGTTCATAAGCTAATTGAAGGCCGCCACTTGAGGGCATTAGTTCACGTGTTTCATATAGATAACATTGAGCTCCTGCACGTGAATTTACCATGGAGATAGCTCTGATTGGCTAAAATGCAAGTCTGTCAAAAGCACTGAAATGAGGGGGCAGTCTGCTGAGGCTTAGATACAAGGTAATTACAGAGGTAAAACATGTATAATTATAACTGTTAGTTATGCAAAACTGGGGAATTGGTAATTAAGGGATTATCTTTTATCTTTTTTTTTTTATGCTTCATATATTTCTGAATATTTTCTGTAAATAGAGGTCAAGATTAATAATTACTCTGTAATCTCATGGCAGAGCAAATCTATTTCTGCCATACTCAATATATTGATTTCCTTTTACTAATGATAGCAGAGTATTGAACTTTTAATTTTAAATATTATATAGGTCCGTTTGGGGCCCTATCTTTTTGAGAAACTCAAAAATAGATAAACCTCCAAAGCCTTCTACATTAACTCAGTACTTAAAGATGCCTGAAGCCTTTATACTAAAATGCAGAGGGACCAGAAACACCTAATACACAGCCTATCTCGGCTAAAGTACATGAAGCTCTTCTTTCAGAAAATGAAACAGCCACTAAAGCCTATCTCAAACAACTTGCGTCAAAAGATGATATTCAAGCTATATTAATAGAGGTCCACCAGCTCTTCGGAGATATGAAAAGAGACATCACATCTGTAACTCAATAAGTGCAGCATATAGAAGAAAAACAGAATGAAATAGCAGGCACTGTGGAAAAAGTTACACATACACTTCAAGACCACAATGATACCCTGTTTTACCTAAAGGAAAAGGTTGAAGACTTGGATATTAAGGACAGGCGTGACAACATTCGTAGAGAAACGGGGATTCAATGGCACTACCTGGTTAATGTAGTGACTGCACCATAAATAGAGTAATAGCTCAATGAGTTAACATATAAAGGGATAGAAGGTGCTGTGTATTAAACAAATGGCCGCAACTTTCTAAAGCTCCTAACACAGCCGGGTGCCACACATTGTTTCTGAGCTCAAAACCCAGCTGAATAGCATGATACAGGTGCAACTAAGCTCAAAACCCAGCTGAATAGCATGATACAGATGCAATTACACTAAGCAACCCACTGGGAATCTATCGACACCTTCAGCAGTCAAATCGGCCCATATTTACCAGATACTTAAGAGCGGGCCTGTGATGAGGCCTTGAAGCGGTGACGCAAGAAACAATATAGAGCAGCCTGTGACATATGGCTCCTGTCCCAGCTCTGCAATCCTAACCTGCCGACCAGAGGATCTATAAACGCTGGGGCTTCTCAGACAGCCTCTTAATACCTGGTTCAAGTGAAGGCACACTGATTGCATTCCGGAGGGTCGGGTCTCCGCTCCGTAATGGTCACTGCATAGAGGCCAGGTTGGAGCATTTGCCGGATGGTGATACATATGATCAGGTACAGCAGGCAAGGCGCCTCTAAGGTATTGTTAAAACATGATATTTTGAATCAGTGCAAAAGACTTTCCTGCCTTCTGGGTTGCTGCACTTTTAAATCTCTCTCATTGGTCAAAGAACGGACCTATTCAGAGAGATTGAAATGAGATTTTTGAATGAATCACTTACGTACTTACCGCATCTCCCTTGGCAACCAACCAAGTGTAGAATGTGAGCGCAGGCGCAATGTGACCCTTAGGACGCCGAACAGAGCATTTATAAACCGCAGTTATTTTAAAAACTGTATTACACTTGATAAAACGGTCTGTGACTGTGAAACGTCGTGTGCTGAATATTGTTTTTAATAAAGTCTATTTTTATCAACATTAGACTTGCCACAGACTTTTGAATTTTAAACGCACATCTTTTTCACTCCCCACTGGTGGACAGTAATAGCCACGCTTTATATACAGAGGAGAGAGTTGTTCTGTGCATCACTGTTATACACACTGGCCGGTACAGTGTCAAGTCATCTCAAAGGAGCTTGCAGTATACCGATTGAGCAGTTTACTGGGCGACTGTAAGAGCCCATAAGGCACATATAGCACTTTTTCAGTGCTTTGGATTTTGTAAGTACGGGATATTTGAGTGGGGAATTCTTTGACATCATTGACCCTGCACTATTGTGGCGCCTTCTTTCTTTTTTATATCTTTGAACCTACAGGATTGTACTCCAACTACTTTCAGAAGAAGCAGCCTGCTACAGTTTATCGCTACCCTCTGCTGGGATATAACAGTTTATTAACTCTGAATGCGGAAACACCCCTTTTTCCTGAAATAAGGACACTTCATCAGAACTGATAAGTGCTAACTGCATTCATTAATTGAAGTTTTTTATAATATTTGTGTTCTTTATACTTGTGTTTTTTATTTTTAGCACTGTCTTGACACATTCATTGTGATATATTTGTGTTTTTAGCATTATTTTGACACATTCCACGTGATATATTGGTGTTTTAAGCATTGATCATTTGGTATAATACTTTAACACATAACGTTTAGCACATCTAGGCGCATCCAATTTAGCATATTTATATGTGATATACATCTATTAAATAAAACACATAGTCGACTTTTCTAAAGTGCACACCTGCCAAGCTCCTAATAACAGAGGTTCCAAAGCTCTGCAGTGAGGCATTCATATCTGGAGACCCAACTTATGATATTATATAAACTTCCATGTTCTATATTTTATGACTGTGGGATAGTTGTGGAGTGAGCTGTCACACTCTTTCTATAATATTGCTTTTACTACAACAGCTCTACCCTGCTGGCACATATATGGTTTACATTAAGACATACATATTGCTGAATGTCTGATGTAACCCCACAACTTACTGCTAAAACTGATCAGTATTCAAGTGCACACTTGGGCATATACCACCTTACTAATCATGTAAGCTCCCACACTTTCCTCCCCTTTCCCGCTGTTTGTTATATCAGCGGGTCATATCCTCATCCCCTTCCCGTGATCGCCCTGTGAGTGCACTGTCCCCGGAGAGTGTGGGATATATCCTTAAAGGGCATACTGAAATCCCAAGATGTCACAGAGGCGCCTAACAAAAAGGGACAAGGCACAAAAAAAACACACAGAACCCCCAAGAGGCAATCAATGCCCTTTTTAAGCAAACAGAGAGGGTCAAACACAGCTCAGAAGCTCTTTCTCTACACCCTGCTATGAGGGACACTACCATCGAAGAGTCTGATGACTCGAGAAGCATGTCCTCCGCAGTGGATACCACAGAAGAAGAAACACCTATTACCTACAAAGCTATGGAGGCTCTAATAGATGAAGTGAAATCCTGCATTAAATCTGAATGCGCAGATCTTAAAAAGGATATTAATGATCTGGGCCGTAGAGTGGACTCTTTAGAAGAACGCGAATATGTATTTTCCCAAAAAATGGCGGATCTATCCTCTAGGGTATCACATCAGCAACATCATATCATAGACCTAGAGGACAAGATGGACGACCTTGAGAACCACACAAGACGTAACAACTTGCGGTTCCGAGGTATACCTGAAACTGATGCCCAACGAAATCCAGGGTCACCTACAAGATCTCTTTGTGGAGCTAATAGGAACTGATAACGTACAGAGATCTCCTATTCCTTTAGATAGGGCTCATAGAGCACTACGCCCACAGCCACCTGCAGATTCCCCACCGAGAGACCTTATTGTCCGTTTTCAAAGTTATCAACATCGGGAAGATATATATAATTTGGCCAGGAAACAACAGGCTGTAACATTTCAAGGCAATCGCATACAGATCTTTCTAGACTTATCTCTGAGGACTCTGCAAAAAAGGAGAGAGTTCTCTACGCTGACCCTTCATTTGAGGCAGTTGAATATACCATACAGATGGGGTTTCCCTACCTCAGTGATCGCCAAAAAGAATGGTATCAGGTATGAATGCCGTGCACTGTCTGATATTGACAAATTTTGCAACCAACTGGGTATCAAATCGCCAGACAAGGGCATTTCGCAAACTTCACCAATTACTCAGATGGGCCGGACAACACCCAGACCACAGAGACGTCCCTGGTCAGATTTGACTTCTACCCAACCTAAACGTAGACAAGCCACTCTGGAGGATCCTGCGGCTGAACAACCAGGTTAACTGTAAGGAGTCATATATACCATTTACCTTTATTTGTTCTTACCTTCCTTGGGGAAGCCCTCTGCTGTTCGAATGCTGAAAGGAAGAACTGTTCTTTATTTTACCTATTCTGGTATTGAATTGTTGTCCTCCATGTGGAAAAACTGGACTGTGGCAAGTATAATGTTTCCTATATATAGTAACCATATATTGCTACCAGAGATATGTTTAATTCAAATAATATTGCTGAGGTTGTGGGGTTTCTTTTTTCTTTTTCAATGTTACCACTCTTATTTAGAGGTTAGGAAGTTAGCTCCTCATTTTCATAATGCTAATTAACCCTAGAGAATGTAATTATACTTTTTTTGTGCCCCCATCAACAGAAAGTCTTTAGGAGGGCCTTTATGTTGATAGTTGTATTCATTGTTGTACTTTATCTTTTTTACTTTGTATTTTATTTTATTCGTGTTCGCATCTATGTATATATATGCCTGTTCATATAAAGCTGAATGATATACTGAATGCTGAAGTTTATGTGCACCCGGTCTGTACAGTTGCCCCCAAACTCTATTGCAATACATCTTCTATAGAATTGTTTTGCTAATCTTATCCTGTCCTTATCTCCGTCTCTTGGTGGAGATCTGAGTTATATAATATATTTTTGCTCACCTTCATATCCTTTATCTTTCCCTTTCTTTCCCCCTTTCTTCCCCTATACCTTCCCCTCTTCAATTGTTGACTTTGATAGACGTCTATTTGAGAAAGTCCTACTTTCTAGTTGAGCTAGGTTACATTACATAACTTTGACACTAAAACTCGACTCCCTATAAAGTCCACTCGGACAGTAGCAAGCCAAAATGTAAAAGGTTTCTTATCTGCTGAGAAACGCTCATTAGCGTACTATGTCTTTTATAAAAAGAATGTTGATATAATGACACAAGAGACCCACTTTCGGAAACACAAGAGACCCACTTTCGGAAACGCAGCAAACCACAGCAGGCCATTAAATACTTTGACCGCCATTTTCTTAGCTCAGGTCCCGACAGAAGAAACGGTGTATGCATCTCCTTCAGACGTAATGTTCCGTTTGAGCTTCTCCACAAGCACTCAGATAAAGAGGATAGGATCCTGATTTTGGTGGGACTCTTATACGGTGGTCCAATTACCCTTGCCAACATATATGCCCCGGTCAGACCCGCACCATCTTTTTACAGAACTGTAACCAATACACTATTGGATATCTCCAAAGGCCTAATTATCCTGGGGGTGATTTTAATTTCCCTATGAATCCTGACTTAGACAATTCTACAGGTAAATCCTACCATAGAAAGAAAGTACTGAAAACCAACTGCTCCATACTACATTCCATCTCTTTATTCGACACCTGGAGAATAGCTCATCCCCTGCAAAAAGACTACACATTTTTCTCCCATCTCCAGCAGTCATACTCCAGATTGGACTATATAATGTGCTCTCAGACTTTTCTAACAAGCTTGATTCAATCAAGAATACACCAAACGCCCTGGTCTGACCACAGTATGGTACTTACTGTTTCTCGCTGGGCCCATAGATCTAGATCCACTCTCAACTGGAGGCTTAACGACTCCATACTGACAAACCAAGAGACCATAGGGGAACTCATCAAAGCAACTGATGAGTACTTCCTTATTAACAGGCCAGAAGACACCTCAGTTATAAACAATTGGGAAGCATACAAATGTTATATTCGAGGGTTCCTGATTAAACACGCTGCCAAACAACGTAAGCTCAATTCACACAGTTAACAAATAATTTATATTCCGCAGACATTGCTCACAAAGATGACCCAACTTCCTCCCAGAAACTACTGAATCTCACAGTAGCGAGCAATGCCCTTAACCAGTATCTAGTTCAAAATGCACATTTGAGGGCCTTTACAACTAAAGCGAAATTTTTCGCTGAGAGTAATAAAGCAGGACGCCTACTAGCAAGGTCGCTTAAAAAACAAAGATAGAACTCCTTCATTAGATCTATCACACACCCCTCAGGTACCCTAGTCAGTAAGAATGAGGAAATAACGGAGGCTTTTGTCTCTTACTACACCAAACTTTATAATCTGAATCCGCAACTGACCCAAGACAAACTTAGTAAAATTGAGCAATACTTAGACACTCTAAACACCCAAAAGCTCTCAGATGATGACAGAAAGTCTCTAGACTCCCCTATAACTCTTCAAGAAATTAATGATACTATTAAATCACTCCCTAATGGTAAGGCCCCTGGCCTGGATGGCCTAACTGCAAAATTCTACCAACTCCTCCAGTCCCAACTGAGTTCACAACTACACACACTATTCACCTCTATAGATGAGGGGGAGGTTTTCTCTCAACCCCTCTTAGAGGCCCTTATTACTGTCATTCTGAAAGCTAATAAGCCCGCCACACAGACAAGAAGCTATAGGCCTATTTCACTAATAAACATTGATATCAAAATCTACGCCAAAATACTTGCTAATCGTATGAATGTCATTTTACCTAACCTAATACACCCTGACCAAGTGGGATTTGTCAGAGGGAGAGAGGCAAAGGATAACACTATCAGGGTCCTACATTCCCTTCAGACTGCTCATGATAATCAGACCCAGCTAACGTTATTATCAACTGATGCAGAGAAAGCTTTCGACAGGGTCGATTGGCAATTTATGTGGGGGGCCCTGTCGAAATTTGGCTTTTCTAAAACCTTCCTTACCAGAATTCAAGCATTATACTTAGGTCCCAGAGCTAGAGTTAGTTAACGGTATTACGTCACAACCATTCCCCATTGCAAACAGCACCCGACAGGGCTGCCCGCTCTCACCACTACTATTTGCACTAACAATTGAGATCCTGGCCATACAGATTAGAGATAATGCAGATATCCTCGGTGTACAATATGAATCCCTTACTCAGAAATGTTTATTATTTGCAGATGATGTACTCTTTACTCTAAGTTTCCCCTCCACCACACTACCAGCCCTGCTACAAACACTGCAGCATTATGGACAAGTTTCTAATTTCTCCGTAAACATGGAGAAGTCGGGTATTATGCTGCTAAATGCGACCCCTCAAGATATGGATTTTATAACACACCACATTGCATTTAAAATTACTGATAAGCTCACATACTTAGGTTTACTGATTACCAAGAATCCCCATGACATTTATAATGCTAATTATATCTCTCATCAACGATCAGTTAAAAATCATTTGGAGGGTCATCTGTCAGGTCATCTGTCTTGGATAGGCAGAATAAACACTAAAAATTATGATAGTTCCAAAGTACTTATATCTTTTTCAGACTCTTCCACTGGCCTTGCCACACTCATCTATAAATACCCAGCAAAGGTTGATCGCATCATTCATCTGATCTTACAAAAAACCCAGGGTTTCCCAAGACACACTCTACATGAAATAAGAGGATAGGGGACTCAATGTCCCGCACATTTTGAACTACTACAGAGCTGTACACCTAGCAAGAGTGATTTCTTGGAATCACGCCCATCCTTCATCACTGTGGGTTGTCGTCGAGGGCTCCTTACTAGGGTTAGGACATATGAGAGACATCCCATGGCTTCCTAAGCCGCACAGACCGCCCCAGGCATACCAAAATCCTTTCGTCAAAGCCACTCTGGAGGTGTGGGACTATGTTATTACACACTTTAAAGGAATCACAACCCCGATTTCCCCCTTGTCCCCATTGTTAAACAATCGACTCTTTCTACAGCATACATCCTTTGTTCATGTCAACACTGTGAAAAATTTGCATAATCTACCTATTTACCTGTTAATAGATTCAGGATGCATTAAGGATAGACTAACATTGCAAGAAAATTTTGGCCCCCCTTTCCAGAACTGGTACACATACCTGCAAATTAGACACGTATTTCATAATAGCACACACAAGACGGACTTACTTAGACCTCTAACACCATTTGAACGAGTGTGAATAAATCCTGAAATTAAAAAAGCACATCTCTCCTTAACTTATAAACTACTCAAAGACACTTTCCCTGACCGCTGTCCCACATATATATCAAAATGGAACGCAGAAATTCCAGACAACATTACTGACGATGACTAGAGGCGTGGCTTTCGGGCTTCCCACTCGGCCTCTACCTCGTTACTTATATCTGAACTGAATTACAAAATTCTTGCACGTTGGTACCTGCCTCCACATCATCGTAGATGTATATATCCCACAGCTTCTTCCTCCTGTTGGAGGCGATGTGTTGAGGTGGGAACTATGACACACATCTGGTGGTCATGTCCACTCCTCACAGGGTTCTGGAACCAAATAGAAAATAGTATTAATAATATTTAAGGCACTCATATTACCCTCAAACCTAGTCTTATTCTCTTGAATCTCATGCCGACACTTCATTGTGTTTACCGACTGAAACTACTCCAATTAATGTTAGTTTGTGCTAAAAGGCTAATCCGAAGACTTTGGAAGACCCAAATAGTCCCCACACATACACAGTGGATGTCCGAGATAGAACATATTTTTACACTTGAAAAACAATATTTTTGCTATGTGGGCAGGCGTGATTTTATAGCAGATATTTATTTCATTTGGGAACAAGGACTTCAGTCTATCAATATACAATAACAGTATTCTCCTTACTACAATTGTAGAGACTTAAACCCCCATCACTATCCCCCTCTCTCTCTTCCTGCCATGCTGTTTTCTTCATGTTCTTCTCTGTATAAAAAATTGTAAAAACTTATGGGACAAATGACATTTTCTGTTTATATGCCTTTGCATCCTGTTATGTTGAAAATACTTTGCTGTGTCATATGTAAACCCAATAAAAAAACTATTGAACCAAAAAAAAAGAATACACATAAATTCACACACTCAATGCAGACACCAGGGGCGCGATCCGATATACGGCGTAGTTTTTGGCGCAAGCGAGGGACCCTATGCCACCCGTAGTTTCACCTTGTACATCGGGGTATTACATATACCCCGCCGGCAGTTCCTAAAGTGCCGTAAGTTGGATAAACTAGCGATGTCCAGATATAAGCGTAACTACAAATTTCTGGAGTCGCTAGTGACTTACGGCACTTTAGAAACTGCCGGCGCCTAAGAAAAGTTAAAAAAAAAAAAAAAATCTCCCGTAACTGTCTAACCTGCCTCCCAAAAATAAGCCCGATACATATACTCCTATATCCGCAATCCCCCCTCTCACTCCTAATAATAAATGTATTAACCCCTAGACCGACAACCCCCCACAACACAATAAGCCTAATTATTAACCCCTAAACCGCCACTCCTGGAGCCCTCCGCCACCTACATTAAATTTATTAACCCCTAATCTGACCCCCTACACCGCCACCACCTACATTAAATTTATTAACCCCTAATCTCCCGCCCCCAACGTCGCCGCCATTATATTAAATTTATTAACCCCTAAACCTAAGTCTAACCCTAACACCCCCTAACTTAATTATTATTTAAATAAATCTAAATAATATAACTATTATTAACTAAATTATTCCTATTTAAAACTAAATACTTACCTATAAAATAAACCCTAAGATAGCTACAATATAATTAATAAATACATTGTAGCTATTTTAGGATTTATTTTATTTTACAGGCAACTTTGTATTTATTTTAACTAGGTACAATAGCTATTAAATAGTTAATAACTATTTAATAGCTACCTAGTTAAAATACTTACAAATATACTTGTAAAATAAAACCTAACCTAAGTTACAAATACACCTAACACTACACTATCAATAAATAAATTAAATTAATTAACTACAATTAGCTAAAATAAAATACAATTAAATTAGATAAACTATAGTACAAAAACAAACACTAAATTACAAAAAATAAAAAAAATTACAAGAAGTTTAAACTAATTACATCTAATCTAAGCCCCCTAATAAAATAAAAAAGTCCCCCAAAATAATAAAATGCCCTACCCTATACTAAATTACAAATAGCCAATCGGATTGAAGTTCAATCCGATTGGCTGATTGGATCAGCAAATAGAATGCAAGGTCAATTCTATTGGCTGATCCAATCAGCGCTGATGAAATCAACCAATCGGATTTTTCCTACCTTAATTCCGATTGGCTTATAGAATCCTATCAGCCAATCAGAATTCGAGGGACGCCATCTTGGATGACATCATTTAAAGGAACCGTCATTCGTTGTTAATCCGTCGGCCAGGAAGGATGCTCTGCGCTGGATGTCTTCAAGATGGAGCCGCTCCTCGTCGGATGGATGAAGATTGAAGATGCTGCTTGGATGAAGATGTCTGCCGGTCCGGATGTCCTCTTCTGCCCGGATAGGATGAAGACTTCTGCCGGTCTGGATGTCCTCTTCTGCCCCATCGGATGAAGACTTCGGCCCGGCTGGGTGAACACGGCTCAAGGTAGGGTGATCTTCAATGGGGTAGTATTAGGTTTTTTTAAGGGGGGATCGGGTGGGTTTTAGAGTAGGGGTGTGTGGGTGGTGGGTTGTAATGTTGGGGGGTATTGTTCTTTTTTTTTACAGGTAAAAGAGCTGATTACTTTGGGGCAATGCCCCACAAAAGGCCCTTTTAAGGGCTATTTGTAATTTAGTATAGGGTAGGGCATTTTATTATTTTGGGGGGCTTTTTTATTTTATTAGGGGGCTTAGATTAGGTGTAATTAGTTTAAACTTCTTGTAATATTTTTTAATTTTTTGTAATTTAGTGTTTGTTTTTTTTGTACTATAGTTTAGTTTATTTAAGTGTATTTAATTTTAGATAATTGTAGTTAATTTAGGTGTATTTGTAACTTAGGTTAGGATTTATTTTACAGGTAATTTTGTAATTGTTTTAACTAGGTAGCTATTAAATAGTTATTAACTATTTAATAGCTATTGTACCTAGTTAAAATAAATGCAAAGTTGCCTGTAAAATAAAAATAAATCCTAAAATAGCTCCAATGTAATTATTAATTATATTGTAGCTATCTTAGGGTTTATTTTATAGGTAATTATTTAGTTTTAAATAGGAATAATTTAGTTAATAATAGTAATATTATTTAGATTTATTTAAATAATAATTAAGTTAGGGGATGTTAGGGTTAGACTTAGGTTTAGGGGGTAATAAATTTAACCCCTTAAGGACCAGCGACGTACCCTGTATCTCACTGGCCTTTTTTTCGAACTTTATTGTTTTATAGCACAGTCTTGCCACCAGCATTGAGACTGCTCTATTCCTGTCACAGCTTGTAATCTCTTTCTGATAATCCCTACAAAAGAGGGGAATATATATTCATATTCTGAACCCAACTGTGGGTAAGTAACATATAAGGAGTTACAGATAGGAATGTTGTATTACTGATATCAAAAGGTAGCAACTATTATTTGCATGGATTCTTAGCAAACAATGAAAATACCAGCACTACAGTTTATATAGGTGTGCTTCAATCAGGAGGCTTTGATGATACCGGAGGATATTAGGTCTCAGAGATACTGAATGATATACACCATGAGATATGATATACAATGAGGTAACAATAAAGTATACTTAGGCAATATAACGTTATATCTATAAGGGATAATGTAAGCTTACTGTGATACATAGAAGTTTGAATCTGTAGGAGAATCTGTGGCAGTTCCGACAGGTCTTTTGCTAGCCAGCGTGTGAGGATCAGTCCGTGTTCGGCGTGTGACGTCACCGCGGATGAATCTGTGAGATCCGGCAGAGGCGAAGAGCTGGAGAGAAGGTAGAATCCGTTCTAAGAAACAAAGAGGAATACCGGAACAGGGCACAGGAAGCTTGGGAAGGGAAATACCAAGCAATGAGTGTTATGCTTAGCTGGTTAAAATAGCGGAGCGCTGTATGTATAAACTGCCCCTTAAAGGTATAGGCACACCTCACACACCTAGATGTGACAGAATGCCCCCCCCCCCCCAAAGATCCACTCCGGGGATCATGGACGGGGCCTATCAGGATGACGCCTGTGAAAGAGTGATACCAACCTGGGTGCAGACAAATTACAAGCGGGTTCCCAGGCATCGTCCTCTGCTGGGTAACCCTTCCAATGGATGAGATACTGAAGAACACCCCGTCGACGCCTGGAGTCCTTGATAGATTGTACCTCGTAATTATCTGTGAGCTGAGAGAAGTTAGTAGGGGCAGTCCGAACAGGTTCCCCATCATGTACTGGAACGTATGGTTTCAGAAGGGAGACGTGAAAGGTGGGATGAATGGACATTCCAGCCGGCAATTCCAGAGTGACAGCGTTTCAGTTAACAATAGATTTTATTCAATATGGTCCTATGAACAGGGAACCAATCTTTTTGGAGGGTAACTGCAACTTCATTTTGTGTGTGGACAACCAGACTCTATCACCCACAACGTAGGAAGGTGGAGGACACCTGTTTTTGTCATAATATTTTTTATAATAAAGTTTTGTTCTGTTGATGTTATCCTTGACTTGAGTGAATGTCTGTGAAATAGAGTTTGTAAGATCATCAACTAAAGGACATAAGGCGTCCTTAGAGTTGTCATAATGAAAAGTTGGGTGGAAACCATAACTGATATAGAAAGGTGAAAGTTTGGTGGAGGTATGTACAGTGTTATTATAGGCAAATTCAGCATAGGGTAGCATAGTGGACCAATTTGATTGGTCGGAGTTAGTAAAGCAGCGTAAATAGGTTTCTAACCATTGATTTGTCCTCTCCGTTTGCCCGTTAGTCTGTGGATGGAACGATGTGCTAAGTTTTCGTTGGATATTTAAGGTTTTACAGAGTTCTGACCAGAATTTGCTGGTAAATTGTGAGCCTCTATCAGAGGTTATGGTAAGGGGTACACCATGGTAACCTACAACATGTTGCATAAGTAACTGAACTGTCTCTGATGCTGTTGGCAGTTTTGAAGTAGGTATAAAGTGAGCCATCTTGCTAAATAGATCCACTACCACTAAAATTGTGTTATTTTTACAAGACCTGGGTAGTTCGACTATATAATCTAATGCTATGTCAGTCCATGGTCTTGTGGGAGTGGGCAGGGAAAGCATCTGTCTGTATGGTGAGTGGGTACTGTGTTTTGATATGATACAAACCTCACATGTTAGTACATAATGTTTTATAGTTTCAGTCATGTGTGGCCAAAAAATACGATCTGGTAATTAAATCTATCGTCTTTTGACAACCTGGATGTCCTGCTAATGGATTGTCATGGTTTGAGCGTAGAACTTTTCACGTAAAGAAGGTGGTACATATAGAGTGTCATTATGGTACAATAAGTCATCTGGACCTAGGTGAAGTTGATTTACTGGTGTAGTCTCATCTGCCTTTTGATGGGTTCTAAACATAGCGGTAGTATCTTGTGTAAGACCTATAATATGGTCAAGAGGTATAATGGTTTGAGTGGGGACTTCTGGTGTAGGTCTTTGGTACATTCTGGAGAGTGCATCTGCCTTGTGGTTTTTGGTTGCTGGTCTGTAGGTAATGAGGTAGTTAAACCTATTGAAATATAAATTCCAGCGTACCTGCCTGGATGTGAGAGTCCTATTCGTTTTTAAATACTGCAGATTTCTATGGTCTGTGTATATCAAAATTGGGAGCTCAGTACCTTCTAAAAGATGGCGCCAATGTTCAAGTGAAGATTTTATGGCTAAAAGTTCTTTCTCACCTATGGCATAATGTGTTTCTGCTATATTTAGAACTCTTGAAAAGTATGCTACTGGATGTAAAGGGTGTTTCAGAGATAATCTCTGGGACAGAACTGCTCCAATAGCATGTTCCGAAGCATCTACCTCCAAAACGTATTGTAGTGTTGGGTTTGGGAACCTTAAAATTGGTGCAGTAGTAAAGTGTTGTTTGAGAAGGTCGAAAACCTGTTGACAATGTGGTGTCCAGATAAATTTAGTGCAAGCTTTGGTTAGGTTAGTTAGGGGTTTACTTAGAGTAGCAAAATGTTTAATGAATTTGCAATAGAAATTTGCAAATCCCAAAAAACTTTGAACCTGACGTTTTGTTGTTGGAGTAGGCCATTGTAAGATGGCTTGTATTTTACTTGACTCCATATTAATACCGTAAAAATAACCTAAAAATGTTATAGTGTCAGTGTGAAAGATACACTTCTCTGCTTTTGCGTATAAATGATTCTCACATAGTCGTGAAAGTACAGATCTTACATGCTTTATATGGTCCTGTCTATTCTTTGAATAAATGAGAATGTCATCTAGATATATGACAACAAATATATCAAGTAAATCTTTGAAGATGTCATTGATCAGGTGTTGGAATGTGGCAGGAGCATTACAGAGGCCGAATGGCATCACAGTATACTCGTATAATCCGTATCGAGTACGAAAAGCTGTGAGCCATTCGTCCCCTTTGCGCACACGTATAAGGTTATAGGCTCCTCTTAAATCAAGTTTAGTGAAGTAAGAGGACCCCTCTAGATGCTCTATGAGTTCCGGTATGAGAGGGAGAGGGTATCTATTATTTACAGTGCGTAAATTTAGCTCCCTATAATCAACAATTGGTCGAAGGCTACCGTCTTTGTTCTTTACAAAGAACATGCCCGAACCTGCTGGGGAGGTGGATGGCCTAATAAACCCTTTTTTAAGGTTCTCCTCAATGTAGTTCTTTAAATGAGATAACTCTGAGCTAGATAGAGGGTAAATATGGCCACAGGGAATATCTACACCTGGCAGAAGGTCTATCGGGCAGTCATACTTGCGATGTGGAGGTAGATTCTCTGAGTCTTTCTTACTGAAAACATCAAGGAAATCTGTATATTCGGATGGTATATTACAATCTGAGGTTTGGAGGATATGATGTTGGAGTTGGCAAGTGGTATTACAGTAGTCTGAATTAAATGTCATTGTAGAAGTGCGCCAGGAGATTTGTGGATCATGTAGACATAACCAAGTATACCCTAAATTAAGGGGGAAAATAGCTAAGGGAATTACATCAAAAGATATGTATTCGGTATGGTTGGTGTCAGTGGTTACCTTGATGGGTATGGTCTGATATTTAATAGGACCTGATGACATCTGAGTGCCATCAATAACTCTTACAGTAACAGGTTTATGTTTTTTTATCAGTGGGATTTTAATCACAGGTGAAAAATTCAAATCTATATAATTAGAACTTGCTCCAGAATCAACAATCGCTTTGGAGTGGAGTCTCTGGGTCTCCCACTGTAAAAGAACAGATAATGAATAATGGCTAGAGTCTGTTTTGTCAAAGGGGGGAGAAGTGCTCACAGGTCTTACCCGTCTTCTGTCGTGTGAGGGATGGGCAGTCCTTCACATTATGGTCAGGAGAACCACAGTATAAACAGAGATTCTTGCATCTTCTACGGAGCTTTTCTTGTGGCGTAAGGGGACCTCTGATGACCCCGATTTCCATAGGTTCAGATGTAGTCCTCGATGGAGACGTACTGTATGTGGGTGTGGGTGTAGACATACGCTTAGTAGTTGTGTCTGATAAAGTACGCTCATGTCTGCGCTCTCTTAAACGCCTGTCAAGGCTTATGGATAAGTTAATAAGCTCCTCTAATGTGTCAGGTAAGGGAACCCTTGCTATCTCATCCTTGAGTGAGTCTGATAATCCCAGGCGGAATTGGTTTTTTAGGGATAGCTCATTCCAGCCTATATCTTTGGACCACCTTTTAAATTCTGTGATATAATCTTCCACAGGGTGTTTATGTTGTTTTAAGGACCTCATAGCATTCTACGCTGTTAGTTGTTTAAATGGGTCATTGTATAATTGAGACATTGAGGTAAAAAATGCATCTAATGAGTATAATACAGGGTCATTAGCTTCAAAAAAAGAGTTAGCCCATATGCGTGCCTCACCCCTGAGATAGGAAATAACAGTAAGGACCTTGATGTGATCCGTGGGGAAAGTTTTAGGCTTTAGTGTAAACATTAGATAACAAGCATTCCTAAATTCTCTGAAATGCTTACGTTCCCCAGAGAATTTATCAGGTGGGCTAATTATTGGTTCAGGCAGAGCTTCAACCTTTTGTTTATCAGCAACTTCTTTAATGTAAGCTTTTAATGCTGTATTTTCCTGTTGTAAATTATTAAGTGCTAATGACATGTTTTCTACTTTCTCTGTTAGTGTTTGTACATGTGTGACTAAGTCCACTGGGTTCATTTTCAAGGCTTGGTATTACTGTCACAGCTTGTAATCTCATTCTGATAATCCCTACAAAAGAGGGGAATATATATTCATGTTCTGAACCCAACTGTGGGTAAGTAACATATAAGGAGTTACAGATAGGAATGTTGTATTACTGATATCAAAGGGTAGCAACTATTATTTGCATGGATTCTTAGCAAACAATGAAAATACCAGCACTACAGTTTATATAGGTGTGCTTCAATCAGGAGGCTCTGATGATACCGGAGGATATTAGGTCTCAGAGATACTGAATGATATATACCATGAGATATGATATACAATGAGGTAACAATAAAGTATACTTAGGCAATATAACGTTATAGCTATAAGGGATAATGTAAGCTTACTGTGATACATAAAGGTTTGACTCTGTAGGAGAATCTGTGGCAGTTCCGACAGGTCTTTTGCTAGCCAGCGTGTGAGGATCAGTCTGTGTTCGGCGTGTGACGTCACAATGGATGAATCTGTGAGATCCGGCAGAGGAGAAGAGCTGGAGAGAAGGTAGAATCCGTTCTAAGAAACAAAGAGGAATACCGGAACAGGGCACAGGAAGCTTGGGAAGGGAAATACCAAGCAATGAGTGTTATGCTTAGCTGGTTAAAATAGCGGAGCGCTGTATGTATAAACTGCCCCTTAAAGGTATAGGCACACCTCACACACCTAGATGTGACAGAATTCCCCCCCCCCCCCAAGATCCACTCCGGGGATCATGGACGGGGCCTATCAGGATGACGCCTGTGAAAGAGTGATACCAACCTGGGTGCAGACAAATTACAAGCGGGTTCCCAGGCATCGTCCTCTGCTGGGTAACCCTTCCACAAAGCCTGCTGGAGGGAGGGCATTAATAGCGTGTTCTTGCTAGACTTGTGCTATTATGTCCTGAAAAAACCCTTAACGACCAGTGACATACAGGGTACATTGTGGTCATTAAGGGGTTAATATAGTGGCGGCGACGTTTGCGGGCGGGAGATTAGGGGTTAATAAATTTAATGTAGGTGGCGGCGGTGTAGGGGGGTCAGATTAGGGGTTAATTTAAGGTAGGTGGCTGTGGTGTAGGGGGGTCAGATTAGGGGTTAATAAATTTAATGTAGGTGGCAGCGGGGTCCGGGAGCGGCAGTTTAGGGGTTTAACACTTTATTTAGGTGCGGCGGGGTCCGGGAGTGGTGGTTTAGGGGTTAAACACTTTATTAGTTATTGCGGTGGAGGATTGCGGTTGACAGGTAGATAGACATTGCGCATGCGTTAGGTGTTAGGTTTTGTTTTGCAGGCATTTTAGGGAGTTACAGTGCTCCCATACTCAGCGCAAGGCCTGCTATGGCTGCATTTTATGGCGAGGTGAAAATGGAGTAAGATTTCTCCATTTTTGCCACGTAAGGCCTTGCGCTGGATATTGGATACCGATTTACGATGCGGTCCCATGTTAGCCTATGGGAGTAAGAATTGCGGGTGACGGGTGAAATGTACGGGCATAAGTTGTATGCTACGCCGTATATGTGATACCAAACCCGCGCAAAAAACGGCGTCGCCGGCTTTTGCGGGCGAAGCTGCATATCGGATGGGGCCCCAGGAGGTTAATTTGAGTATATATGGATCCAAAAGGGGAAGAAAAAAACAAAAAAAAAACAAAGAAGGATTTACACTGACTATCAAGTTAAAATATAACTTTTATTTAACGCAATAAAATGGGAATTTAAAATACTGGGATGTGCAATTAAAATAAAAGCTGATAAAGAGTACGATAACTCAGATTGAGTACCCAGGTAAGAGTATGTAATATCTAATTGAAGGCCACAATAAGTGTGTAAACAAGTATCAGTGTGATTGGTGTGTACATAAACTAGGTACAGTCAGTGGGTTCACAATACATAAACAAGAGGTGTCACGTGAATTACTGACACCCACTGCTCTAAACTTCTGAAAACTTTGCAAAATTAAACCTATACAGGTCCCTATAGCTGGTAGTAGAACACGATAATTGAATCCTATCAGAAAATGTCCTGCATGCTTGACAGCTGGTTTAATCATTGAGACAATCCGTTTCTAATCCCTTTGCTGCTAAAAGGGTCTGAAACATGTTGCAGTCCACCGTGGCAAACATGAGGTTAAGAATCATCTATACAGGGAGTGCAGAATTATTAGGCAAGTTGTATTTTTGAGGATTAATTTTATTATTGAACAACAACCATGTTCTCAATGAACCCAAAAAACTCATTAATATCAAAGCTGAATAGTTTTGGTAGTTTTTAGTTTGTTTTTAGTTTATAGCTATTTTAGGGGGATATCTGTGTGTGCAGGTGACTATTACTGTGCATAATTATTAGGCAACTTAACAAAAAACAAATATATACCCATTTCAATTATTTATTTTTACCAGTGAAACCAATATAACATCTCAACATTCACAAATATACATTTCTGACATTCAAAAACAAAACAAAAACAAATCAACATTGCGTGCAGCAGCAACCACAGCCTCCCAGACACTGTTCAGAGAGGTGTACTGTTTTCCCTCCTTGTAAATCTCACATTTGATGATGGACCACAGGTTCTCAATGGGGTTCAGATCAGGTGAACAAGGAGGCCATGTCATTAGATTTTCTTCTTTTATACCCTTTCTTGCCAGCCACGCTGTGGAGTACTTGGACGCGTGTGATGGAGCATTGTCCTGCATGAAAATTATGTTTTTCTTGAAGGATGCAGACTTCTTCCTGTACCACTGCTTGAAGAAGGTGTCTTCCAGAAACTGGCAGTAGGACTGGGAGTTGAGCTTGACTCCATCCTCAACCCGAAAAGGCCCCACAAGCTCATCTTTGATGATACCAGCCCAAACCAGTACTCCACCTCCACCTTGCTGGCGTCTGAGTCGGACTGGAGCTCTCTGCCCTTTACCAATCCAGCCATGGACCCATCCATCTGGCCCATCAAGACTCACTCTCATTTCATCAGTCCATAAAACCTTAGAAAAATCAGTCTTGAGATATTTCTTGGCCCAGTCTTGACGTTTCAGCTTGTGTGTCTTGTTCAGTGGTGGTCGTCTTTCAGCATTTCTTACCTTGGCCATGTCTCTGAGTATTGCACACCTTGTGCTTTTGGGCACTCCAGTGATGTTGCAGCTCTGAAATATGGCCAAACTGGTGGCAAGTGGCATCTTGGCAGCTGCACGCTTGACTTTTCTCAGTTCATGGGCATTTATTTTGCGCCTTGGTTTTTCCACACGCTTCTTGCGACCCTGTTGACTATTTTTAATGAAACGCTTGATTGTTCGATGATCACGCTTCAGAAGCTTTGCAATTTTAAGAGTGCTGCATCCCTCTGCAAGATATCTCACTATTTTTGACTTTTCTGAGCCTGTCAAGTCCTTCTTTTGACCCATTTTGCCAAAGGAAAGGAAGTTGCCTAATAATTATGCACACCTGATATAGGGTGTTGATGTCATTAGACCACACCCCTTCTCATTACAGAGATGCACATCACCTAATATGCTTAATTGGTAGTAGGCTTTCGAGCCTATACAGCTTGGAGTAAGACAACATGCATAAAGAGGATGATGTGGTCAAAATACTCATTTGCCTAATAATTCTGCACTCCCTGTAATGTCTATGAAAACAATGAGAACAATAAAATAAAGTTTTGCAGCTAATACTCCCTAACATACAGGGGCACCTGTCCTATGCTAGTCATAGAGCCTCCGGGAGGTAACAGCAGCAGGTACAGGCTGAGGCTTGTTACAAAGTCATCGGTAGATACTGCAAAACATCTTTACTGCTCTGCCAACCTAGAGAACTACATTTTCGTTTATTAATATGCCATTAACGTCCAAAAAGCAGAAATCTAAACTTTAAGTTCAGTGGATGGCTTTATACTTATAATTATGTTTTGCTCAGTGTTTAGCATGCTTCATTTTAAAGCCATAGCTAGGTGTTGCTCCAATAAAGGTAGATGGCTGCAGTCTGAGCTCACATATTTTGGACCTAATTGATGTATGGTCCCATTCTTATTTGTATAACAGCTGCTTGCAATGCTGACTAAAAAAAATTAAAAGCCGTTTTAAGTGTCAGGGTTACTTACCTTTCACACTCCTCCAACTCTGCTGCCATCCCTCTGTCGTTGCGACTCACAAACCCCCTCCTGATCCCAGCTGTAAATTAAGATGCCACCATAAGTTGAAGTTCAACACAATGAGCTCTGCTCTCTCAATAGCTCCTCTCCACTCAACGGCTATCTCCACAATGAGATTTTCGCGCCGTCCACTGTTGAGGGGGAGGAGCCATGACATATGCGGCGGCGTGGTCTGGTACAGCGTATCAGACAGAGGCAGAGCACAGGCTGAAGTCCTGCTCGCACAGTTCAGCTTGTGCGATTAAAGCCTCTATAAGAAGGAGCTGGGAGCTAAACCTAGGAGGTTCATATGCTAATGGAAGGCTGCCTCTAATCTAAATGCACTTGAGGGCATTAGTTCACGTGTTTCATATAGATAACATTGAGCTCTTGCACGTGAATTTACCATGGAGACAGCTCTGATTGGCTAAAATGCAAGTCTGTCAAAAGCACTGAAATGAGGGGGCAGTCTGCTGAGGCTTAGATACAAGGTAATTACAGAGGTAAAACATGTATAATTATAACTGTGTTGGTTATGCAAACCCGGGGAATTGGTAATTAAGGGATTATCTATCTTTTAAAACAACAAAAATTTTGGTGTTGACTGTCCCTTTAAATGTACCTCATTACCGGAAATTAGTGGAGGATGGTGCTTTCTAATTTTCTCTTCTTTTTTTTTTTATCTCTTCCATTATATCTGGATACTCACATATCTTCTTGAGCTTAATATCTGGTAATATCTTTTTTATGCTTCATATATTTCTGAATATTTTCTGTAAATAGAGGTCAAGATTAATAATTACTCTGTTATCTCATGGCAGAGCAAATCTATTTCTGCCATACTCAATATATTGATTTCCTTTTACTAATGATAGCAGAGTATTGAACTTTTAATTTAAAATATTATATAGGTCCGTTTGGGGCCCCATCTTTTTGAAAAACTCAAAAATAGATAAACCTCCCAAGCCTTCTACATTAACTCAGTACTTAAAGATGCCTGAAGCCTTTATACTAAAGTGCAGAGGGACCAGAAACACCTGATACACAGCCTATCTAGGCTCAAGTACATGAAGCTCTTCTTTCAGAAAATGAAACAGCCACTAAAGCCGATCTCAAACAACTTGCGTCAAAAGATGATATTCAAGTTATATTAATAGAGGTCCACCAGCTCTTCGGAGATGTGAAAAGAGACATCACATCTGTCACTCAACAAGTGCAGCATATAGAAGAAAAGCAGAATGAAATAGCAGGAACTGTGCAAAAAGTTACACATACACTTCAAGACCACGATGATACCCTGTTTTACCTAATGGAAAAGGTTGAAGACTTGGATATTAATGACAGGCATGACAACATTCGTAGAGAAACAGGGATTCAATGGCACTACCTGGTTAATGTAGTGACTGCACCATAAATAGAGTAATAGCTCAATGGCTTAACATATAAAGGGGTAGAAGGTGCTGTGTATTAAACAAATTGAGAACAAACTAAAGATTGAATAAACAATCATAAAGAATACACATAAAGCATTCAATGCACACACACCAGGAGGTTAATTTGAGTATATATGGATCCAAAAGGGGAAGAAAAAAACAAAAAAAAAACAAAGAGGGTTTACACTATCAAGTTAAAATATAACTTTTATTTAACGCAATAAAATGGGAATTTAAAATACTGGGATGTGCAATTAAAATAAAAGCTGATAAGGAGTAAGATAACTCAGATTGAGTACCCAGGTAAGAGTTTGTAATATCTAATTGAAGGCTACAATAAGTGTGTAAACAAGTATCAGTGTGATTGGTGTGTACATAAACTAGGTACAGTCAGTGGCGGCTCGTGGGTTATTCAAATGGGGGTTCTCAATACATAAACAAGGGGTGTCACGTGAATTATTGACACCCACTGCTCTAAACTTCTGAAAACTTTGCAAAATTAAACCTATACAACACTTTTTTTTCATCATCATCAATCCTCCCTATAGCTGGCAGTAGAACACGATAATTGAATCCTATCAGAAAATGTAACCATGTCCTGCACGCTTGACAGCTGGTTTAATCATTGAGACAATCCGTTTCTAATCCCTTTGCTGCTAAAAGGGTCTGAAACATGTTGCAGTCCACCGTGGCAAACATGAGGTTAAGGATAGAACTTTGCCCCTACCTATCATCTATAATGTCTATGAAAACAATGAGAGCAATAAAATAAAGTTTTGCAGCTAATACTCCCTAACATACAGGGGCACCAGTCCTATGCCAGTCATAGAGCCTCAGGGAGGTAACAGCAGCAGGTACAGGCTGAGGCTTGTTACAAAGTCATCGGTAGATACTGCAAAATATCTTTACTGCTCTGCCAACCTACAGAACTACATTTTTGTTTATTAATATGCCATTAACGTCCAAAAAGCAGAAATCTAAACTTTAAGTTCAGTGGATGGCTTTATACTTATAATTACGTTTTGCTCAGTGTTTAGGATGCTTCATTTTAAAGCCATAGCTAGGTGTTGCCCCAATAAAGGTAGATGGCTGCAGTCTGAGCTCACATATTTTGGACCTAATGGATGTATGGTCCCATTCTTATTTGTATAACAGCTGCTTGCAATGCTGACTAAAAAAAATTAAAAGCCGTTTTAAGTGCCAGGGTTACTTACCTTTCACACTCCTCCAACTCTGCTGCCATCCCTCTGTCGTTGCGACTCACAAACCCCCTCCTGATCCCAGCTGTAAATTAAAATGCCACCATAAGTTGAAGTTCAACACAATGAGCTCTGCTTTCTCAATAGCTCCTCTCCACTCGACGGCTATCTCCACAATGAGATTTTCGCGCCGACCGCCATTGAGGGGGCGGAGCCATGACATATGCGGCGGCGTGGTCTGGTACAGTATATCAGACAGAGGCAGAGCACAGGCTGAAGTCCCACTCACACAGTTCAGCCTGTGCGATTAAAGCCTCTATAGGAAGGAGCTGGGAGCAACGCCTAGTGCAGTGCTGCACAATAGATCACTGACTGACAGGCATAGGGCTCTCTACCGCACGTGCGGATGAGAAAAAAAAATACACAATAATAGTTTTTTTCTTTTATCTTTTTTTAAAAAAAGCCTGGATATCAATTTTTGGGGGTAAAAATAAAATATAATTTTTCAAATAGGGGGCTATTTGAAAAATTATATTTTATTCAGCAAAAAGTTTTTTTTCCTTTTCTGTCTGCTTGGGGGTTCACGTGCGGGAGTGCAGAAATGGAGGAGCCACCACTGGGTACAGTGTTTAGAAGTAAAAATAAATTTATAGTATGGTAACAATGTTACCTATATTGAGCACACTGTACCTTGATATAGATACTACACAGAAGGGTGTAACCAAATGTTTGCAATATGAATGAAATCAATAATAACCGCTTAATAAGATGACAAAAATCTTAAAGGGACAGTCTACACCAGAATTTTTATTGTTTGAAAAGATAGATAATCCCTTTATTACCCATTTCCCAGTTTTGCATAACCAACACAGTTATAATAATATACTTTTAACCTCTGTGATTATCTTGTATCTAAGCCTCTGCAAACTGCCCCTTTTTTCAGTTCTTTTGACAGACTTGCAATCTAGCCAATCAGTGCCTGCTCACAGATAACTTCTCGTGCACGAGCACAGTGTTATCTATATGAAATACGTGAACTAACACCCTCTAGTGGTGAAAAACTGTTAAAATGCAATCTGAAAGAGGTGGGCTTCAAGGTCTAAGAAATTAGCATATGAACCTCCTAGGTTAAGCTTTCAACTAAGAATACCAAGAGAACAAAGCAATATTGGTGATAAAAGTAAATTGTAAAATTGTTTAAAATTACATGCTCTATCTGAATCATGAAAGTTTATTTTGGCCTAGACTGTCCCTTTAAGGTATGAAAGCAGAGTCAAATACTTGACTTTAGTTAGTATTCGTAGGAGACGAAATAAATTTCAATCACATTTGGTATTTAGTCAAAATATTATCTCCAAAGGAATAACAATATGTGATTTGTATTGAAAACTGGGATTAAACCCTGTGACAATATCATATTGAAGTAGAGAAAAAGGCAGTTGAGATTATACTCGATTATAATTAATTCAGCACCTGATATAGTATCTTATTAAATTGAATCATGTACACAAGAACATACCAGTGCACAAAATTACACTAGAATTGGTTTCAGACAAAAACGGAGCTTTTAATAAGCTGATATTATGCCCTCATAGTTTACATATATTCAATTTGATACACACTAGTAGGTTATTACCTAGTATCCTCGGGCGATAGGCACCATAAGTATAAAGGCTAGGAGCGATACAGCTCTAAAGTGAACCCTTGTCAAATTAAATGCTGCCCTTGCAGTACTCAATCAAAGTAAGTTATAAGTAGGCTGACCATATTTCCTTGAGACAAAAACGGGACATTGAGATGTCAAAAACGGGACAGGGTTAAAATTCTTTATTCATAGGGAAAAAAAGTAAGATTTTAACAAAAGTTCTTTTATGACATGAATATAAACTATTGAGCCAACAAGTATCCTTAGCCGAGTTGCCCAAAATCATTGTTACATGGTGGATAAACTGAGAAAAATGTGGAAATAGTTACTTGATAATGATAATTGTTATTTTTATAACGTCTGTACAACCAGCACTGCAGCAGCATAATAATAAGTATAATTAATGACAATTTAATTGATTGACAGGCACAGACACTGGTCTTACTTTGGCCATGCACAATTCTTGCAGAACTTAGACATTTGATCTACTTGATCACTATGTTTGTATGTTCACACTGTGACACAAGAAGATGGTAAGAATTATCTCTCTGGTGATGGTCAGCCACTAATTCGGGTGATGGCAGAGGCAGATGATCATCACATCAGATGAAGACAGATCTAGTCCGACTCCTGTCCTTACTAGGCACTAGCTAGTAGTTCTAACTTCCCTCTCGTGACCAGTCTCTCTCCTCAGTTCAGTCTGACAGCTCACGACTGAGTACTGACCTGCTGTCACTTGCTTTCAATGATCACGCCCCTAATTTTGAGTGCGGGCGGCATAGACGCGGTGCTGTGGATCATGTGGGCATGGCCACCCAACCCAAACCCTGCAGTTAAAAAAAAACTACCCTTCCTGCCGGCAGGCAGTTTAAAAAATGTTAGTAAGTGGTATGTGTGCTAAAAAATGACACTTGCGCAGGTCGCACAGTCTAATAACCCTCAAAACGGGACAAAATTAATATTATTAAAGAAACGACGGGACAGGGGAAGAAACATAAAATAACGGTACTGTCCCTTTCAAAACGGGACATATGGTCAGCCTAGTTATAAGTAACTATTGCTATTAAGCATATACTAATCCTTACAGTGTGCCCTAACATACACAGGAGCTCCCTGACTCCTCACCAATGCCCTAACATATTTTGCCGTTTACACAGCTTTCTCAAAGGGTAAGCGCGCATCGTGCTGGAGGCTGAAATGTATTGCGTTATGAGACGCAGGTACCGCCTCCTTACTTCACGTCATAGTGACTACGTATCTTAGAAACCTCCTCCGGGGAAATCAGCTGTTTGTCAATACATACGCTGTACTTAGTGATTCATTGTAAGTGTGATCGTAGCATTAGACAATAGGGGATGGATTGTATGTGACATACTCAATTGCATGGTTTCCCAGATAGACGTGAAACAAAACCGTTAGTTGTTATAATCAACATCAGTGGGTTATTAATATGGTGTCCATAAAAGACGTGCAATACATTTTATACCATATGAGGTTTGTGTGTGTAGGTGGACTATATATCCTTAATTGTGAATAGTGATACCCATCTGATAAAATTCAGTGGTAGGATATAACATAAATTTAAATAGTAGTTTATCTAATGCTTGATTTATTATAAAAGTTGCTAAAGAGTAAAAGCAACCAATAGAAGAAAAATTAATAGACTAAAATGAATCAGTTTATGTTTAAAGAGGCACGCAGTGATTGTGTGATGAAAAAAGGGGGAGAAAACAAATTAAAAAGTGAGGTGGTGTGTATTGGCTGAGAAAAGGGCTAATGTGCCAAAACTCATAAAAGTTAATGTAGGGACCATTGCCTGAATTGTATATAAGTGATTAATCTAGGAGATTATTAGTTTATAATATCTCTGCTTGAGTGGAGATATTGTTTTATACGTATCCACATGCAAAATATTCTCATATCCGATCACCTTACAATGAATTAAAACAAAACAAAACAAACTTGCTGATATTTACTTAAGTAATTTTCATGAATGTATAATAAAAGTGGGGGAGGGGTCTTAATATGACTCACAGAAAGGGGGCAAAGTTATTCTGTTCATTCAACCCCGATAGATAGACAGAATTCAATAAAAATATCCATTTACTTTCTGCACGTAATAGTACTATTTCTTGATTGCCACCTCTAATTCCTAAATTTATTTTTTGTAAACCAAAACAACAAAGGTCTGATTGTTTTGATTTGTGCATTTTGAGAAAGTGTCTTGCGACAGAGGTAATTGTTTTACCTTTGTTAGTATCTTGTTGAGCATTTTTAATATTTCTCAGATGTTCCTGTAATCTGATTCTTATTTTTCTAGTGGTCATACCCACATAGATTAGGTCACACTTACACTGAAGTGCATAGATTACCCCTTGAGTTTGACAGTTAATATGGGCATTGATTTTTTTGTATCTTGCCAAGTCTGTCAGTAATTGCATTTCTTTTAAGCATACAATTGCAAGTACTGCAGGCTCCACACTTGAAAGATCCATTGGTTAATTTTGTTGATGTTTTGGCACCTGAAAAGTGACTTAGGCTAATCATATCTTTAAGATTGTGTGCTCTTTTGTGACAACATTCGTATTAGAGGAATTCCCGAATCAGTAACACCTAATGCTCTGTCTGGTTACCTACAGGATTTATTTTGAACCATGAAAGGGACTCCATCTTCCAAGGACATAATTATAGAGAGAGCTCACAGGGCCTTAAAACTACGTCCTCCGCCTTAAGCTCCACCACGAGACGTGATAATTAAAATATTGAACTTTCAAGACAAAGAGGAGATTCTAAAATGCTCCAGAGCAAAACAACAGATTACACATGCAGGCATATCTTTACAATTGTTTTCAGATTTAAGCCCAGCAACTCTGCAAAAAAGGAGAGACCTCAGGTATATCACTTCTGTCTTACAGACAGAGAAAATACAGTATCGCTGGGAATTCCCGGTTAGCATCACGGCAACCAAAGAAGGAAAATCAAATACATTCCAGACCGAAAAAGATCTACCGGACTTTTGCAAAATACTGAACATTCCTTTAATTAGAGAAAACAAGATGAGCAGGTAAAAGTGTAAGTGGAATAAGTGGCAGTGCAAACTTAATAACAAGCCTGAAAACAGTCCCAAAGAGTCCCAAAGAACGTTGCGGCACATTGAATGGGGGAGAGACTCCACAAACCTTATGCCCCTATTGCACACTACTATCCAATCCCTCACACTTCTGTATCCATCACAGACTAAGTGTAGAGAGAGAATCTAAGTAGAATATGCAACCTGTAATAGATCACCCATTTCAGGTTAGTGACCGGATAACAGGCTGACGGGGAATGAACACAGGGTAGATGATCCTTCAAATAGGCTAATTCACATAATTAGATTAAAGGTTCTTCGCTCACCCCCTTTCCGGTACCCAATGTTATAGAATGTGTAGCGGTCGTCTTCACCTCGACCAGAGAAAACTTTTCAAGCGCAGTGTTCCGTTGTAGATCCTCACTGCAACGCCGATGTCTCGTGTTGCTGCTTGGTCATGTGACCGGAACTAGGACCCAGTTGCACGTATCCAGAGCTAGACATCAACTGCCAATAGGAAGCCATTTTCGGGTAGTCAGTGAGTTAGCTGTACAGGTAGGGATAAGGGCATAGAACAGAACAACAATCCGGACCCCTGTAGTCCGTAATAGCAGCAAATTCAGAAAAGAGTAGTAGTCCAAGACAGCCCTTGTAAAAAATAAAAATCGCCTTTATTAATCTTCTTAAAACTTCATCATGGGGACATACAAGTGGAATACAAAAAAAAAAAAAACGTAGCCAGAAAGAAGGTCTGACCGCTTTCGGTCGCATGGACCTTAATTATAGACTTAAACTAGTACACCTGTTCTCTCCTTTTAGAGAGCATTACAAGCACACTGATTGGTTAAAAATACTGGCCACGTAATTATTTCTATCTTAAAGAGGAATGCATATCAAGATAACAATTGGTACATATTGTTAAAAACTGGACAAAGGGAAAAATTCATATAGTTACTAACTTATAACATATAACATAAAAACAGTAACAGGTTATCAATACAGTACATATTAAATGGCATATGTTCCCAAACAGACTAATCATATGAATGGCGTATAGCTTCTAACAGTCTAATCATAATAAATGCAAACCAATAGTAGCATGTACAACATAATAAATAAACTGAAACACTGTCTACCTGAAACTATCCCAAATGACTCTTTAGGGACTATATAGGCAGAACATTCATATATTACCATCTAAGTGAACAATATTAAAGGACCAGTCAACACAGTAGATTTGCATAATCAACAAATGCAAGATAACAAGACAATGCAATAGCACTTGGTCTGAACTTCAAATGAGTAGTAGATTTTTTTTCTGACAATTTTAAAAGTTATGTCTCTTTCCACTCCCCCTGTACCATGTGACAGCCATCAGCCAATCCCAAATGCATACACGTACCATGTGACAGCCAGCAGCCATTCACAAATGCATACACACTTATTCTTGCACATGCTCAGTAGGAGCTGGTGACTCAAAAAGTTAAAATATAAAAAGACTGTGCACATTTAGTTAATGGAAGTAAAATGGAAAGTTGTTTAAAATGACATGCTCTATCTGAATAATAGTGATACCCATCCCAGCTAATTAGTTGAGATAACTTATGCTATAATGTTGTAGATTTCCTTATCAATCTTGCTGATTAGCTTAATATAGGCAAGAAGCCATGCATATAATCGAAAATCATTACTAGAGCAAAATTCCACTGTACAGGAGTCAGTGGTGACTAACGTTGCCAATAGTTAATTATATCATATTCAGAATTAAAACCTACTGGTACCAAACAATTGAGTTTGAATATCCAGTAAGTCTCTTGTCTACACAACGTGGACAACCTATCACCCCCTCTTGTGGTTTTGGGAATTTGCTCAATTGCATGCCATTTGAAGCTTGTCACATCCTGATCATGTATATCCAAAAAATGTCTTAACAGTGCGGAGCATGGCCTTTCGCCTGATATGTATGATAAATGTTCCCTCACTCTGGTACCTACCTCTCTTGTTGTTCTACCTACATACATTTTTCAGCACTTAAAGTACTCAATGAGGTAGATGATGTATGTACTCCGACAATTTATACATCCCTTGGTGTAAAAAACCTCGCCTGTATGACGAGACTTAAAGGACCTACCAGTCTGGATATGGTCACATGAGGTACATGAACGTCTACCACACCTGTAAGTTCCATCATGACGTAGCCATGAACTGGATGGTTTAGCTTCTCTGAGCAGACTGGGAGATAGTATGTTCCCTAGTGATGCAGCCCGTTTAGACACAAACATACATCCACCTTCTATCTTTTCTCTCAATTTCTTATCCCCCATCAGTATAGGGAGGTTCTTACCAATAATCCTGCAAATCTCATTGTATTTGTTTTGGTTAGAGAAGGAAGTTATAAATTTAGGTTTAGTCTGTTTCTGAGATAACTCAGACTTCTTGTTCTTGGTGCATGTAAGAAGAGTCGTCCTGTTCATTCTGCCCACCTCTTTATGGGCCCTCTCCACAATCTCTTTCGGATAACCCCTTTCTTTGAGCCTTATCTTCAAGTCTCTACTTTCCTCAAGAAACACATCCTGTTGGGTGCAGTTGCGGCGCACCCTCATAAATTGACTCTTAGCTATACCGCTAAAGACATGCTTGGGGTGATTGCTTTTAGCATGCAACAAACTGTTGCCTGCAATTGGTTTCCTGAAGAGTGAAGAGACAACTTTGCCCTCTCGGGGCAGGCCCTTGAGGGAAATATCCAAGAAAGAGATGGTGTCTTTGCACCACTCATAAATAAATTGAATGCCCACATCATTGACATTAAGCTCTTCTACAAATATTTTAGCCGACTCTGAGTCTGCTGACCAAATCATAAGCAGGTCATCAATGTAGCGAACATACTTAATGACATGTCCAGACGGGAGGGCACCACTACCTCCATAGACGTGGGCCCTCTCCCACCAACCCATAAAAAGGTTGGCATAGGAGGGGGCAAATTTTGCCCCCATAGCGGTCCACGTCTCTGGAGGTAGTAGCAGCCCTGGAACATGAAGAAATTATGCTCAAGAAGAAATTTAACAGACCGCACTATAAATTCCTTCATTTCAGCTGAAAGATCTGTGAACAGATCCAGATAGAATTCCACAGCTCTCAGGCCAAATGAGTGAGGAATAGAGGAGTACAGTGAAACAACATCCACTGTTAGCCAACTGTACTCCTCCTCCCATGTTACAGCTTCCATCACACATATGGCCTGAGTCGTGTCCCTTATATAACTCGGTAGTCTCGGGACTAAAGGTTGCAGGAAATGGTCCTCCCATTTTGATAAAGGTTCCAATAAGGACCCAATGCCCGCAAAAATGGGTCTACCTTTGACATTTATTAGGCTCTTGTGCACCTTCGGGAGGTGGTGGAAGATGGGATCAATTGGATTTTTTACCAATAAATGATTCGCCGTCTTATAACCCATTAGTCCATCCTCCACCGCCTCATCAATCAGGTGACTCAATTCCTCACGAAACCTAAATGTTGGGTCCCCAGGGAGCACGAAATAGGTCTCAGAGTCGTCTAGCTGACGACAAGCCTCAGCCACATAACTTACTTTATCCATGACAACGACGCTGCCACCCTTATCCGACTGTTTAATGACTATATTGTCATTGTTTTGCAAACTAGTCAATGCTGATTTTTCTTTTACAGTCAGATTATGGGGCCCAGCAGTCATATTCATGGATAATTCAGTTAGATCCTCCACCACTCTCTGGTGGAAGACCTCAAGGGACTTGCCCCTAGTGTGGATGGGATAGAAGGCGGATTTGGACTTGAGTTTAGGAATTTTTGTGGGGGGCAATCCAAAGCATCCCTCCCCTCTTGGTGTAAACTCTCAAGAGATATCAAGGCACATGCATCTGTGAAATCCAAATTATTGTGTGTATCAGTATAATAGGAGTTATACCCCATGTCACCTGAATCAGGATTAAACCTTGCATCAGAAAAATATTTATGAACAGTGAGATCACAAATTAATTTATTTACATCAACTATGGTCTGGAAGAGGTCAAAACTTCTTGATGGTACAAATCCCAGACCATAGTTGAGTATTTTACATCCAATCTCTGTTAAATGATACCTAGATATGTTATTTACCATATCTACTGGTACTTGCTCTGTTTTTTGTTGTTTTTTACTCTCAAGGGGTACCTCTGTTGTGTATGGTTTCCTACCTGTGTGTTTGGGATGATAATTCCCTGGTTCCCCCCTTGAACTGATTCTGAGCCCTGTGAAAATCCTGTGACTTTGGAGCATGTAATACTGTGGAGCTAGATTTAACTTTAGGTTTAGCTCCCTGTTGTGCAGTGCTTTTCAAGATCCCCTTAGAGGAGCTGCTAGCTTGAGAAATAAAATTAATGGGTTCTGACTGGTCATCTTCTCCAGCCGTCAAAACTTGAGGCAAATCTATCCTCATCAGAGACCTCCACCTCTGAGTCTGATAATGTAACTTTTTTGGGGGGCACCTGTGCTAATTACTCCACCACAAAAAGAAGGTCATCAACGTATTGCAGTAAATAACAACATTGCACCGACATTAGAGGATCCTGTTTGACTTTTCATCTAGTCTCCTGTGGATTCTTGGGACTCATGCCGCTCCACATCTTTGGACCACGTAACTATATATGGGCTTGCCCATTTAGAGAAAATGTTATTGTACATGCCTTAATGTTATATCCTTTTTTATAGGACCTTTATACATGCTTGATATATATTTTGGATATACAAATTATTCCTCCCACTAAGGGTTGCAGCAGTGCTTAGATAAATTTTGTTAATAACCATACCTCCTGTTAAACGTTATACAGTTATTTAAAACTCTGCTGACATACGCAGTGGCGTCACTAGGGGGGTGCGGGCCGCAACTGGGTGACACCCTCCAGGGGGTGACACCACAAAAAAAAATTTTTTAATTTTTTTTTAATTTTATTGAAATTCAAAGAAATACATGTAGAGATGCATAGATTTTTTTTATTAGAGGGGCAGGCATTTGTGAACATTAGTGGGACTGGGGACTGCTAGCCTAAACCTGCCTGCCTATCTGTGCTCACTGCTCAGTGACGTGTGGAGCAGTGGAGTCACTCACTGCTGTTTTGTCTCTCTAAACGGGAAAAGGGAAATCGTGAGGGGGATGCCTGGTACCTGACCGCATGACTGTCTGACACTGTCTCTAAAGTGAAGGAGCCACGTATGATGCCCACCAGACCGATATGGTCACGGTACACTAAGTGCACACTGAAGAGGTAGGAGAGGAGGGCGTGCGGGGGTCCTGGGGTGGGCAGAGTGCAGAGGTGATTGGCCATAAGAAGCGGTAGGCACGTGGCCCGGGGCTGTGCACTGACAGACTTGGAACAGAGTCAGAGAGCAGAATTTTCATAGTTTGCGCGCCTAAACCTTTTCTTCAGTGGTTTATTTTAGAGTGCTCTGTTTATGTTTCATTTGATGCTCTGCTGAGCCAGGGAGCAGCTCTAGGCATGAGCTTTATAATTAATGCAGTGCAGTTTACATATTTTGTATGTGTGTATGTCTGAGTTTTTGTGTGTGTGTGTCTCATTGTTTTTGTGTGTGTGTCTGAGTGTTTCCGAGTGTTTGTGTGTGCATCTGAGTGTGTTTTTAAGTGTGTCTGAGTGTTTGTATGTGTGTGTGCCTGTGTTTTTGTGTGTGTCTGCTTTCTGGGGGGGGGGGGGTGACACCATAACTTACCGCACCGGGTGACACCAACCCCAGTTTTGAGACACGGGTTAATGGCTTACAAATAATTTATAGTTGGTAATTTCATCCCTATTGCATAAGAATTGGCGATTCTACAGAGTGAGCTAGTTATTCCTTGATGGGTTTAGCGATAAAGCTGTTCTTTATATAGTTATAGGCAGACATATATTAGAATGCTTTCTATGAATATTTTATATCATCTTAAAGTTAAAGGAGTTATCCTATAGCGAAAATAGATTATATATTGAATTTACAGGGCCAGCATTCATTTGAATGCAATAGATGTTTCCCTTTTTTCAACATACTGCTCATATCCACCCTGGCCCACTAGATGGCAGCATAGACACATAAGTACACTCAGTCATGTTTAAGATAGTTGTAAGGACGATATTTATTTCCTCCAGCCCTCTGAATCACAAGTGAATACTACACCTCTGTACATCTGTTATAGTAAGAGTTATTTTTATTTTTTGCCTCAAGTACCTTATTTCCTTGTAGGCTAGAGGTGCTGCTCTCTATTTAATATGCTGAGTGACATGCCAACAAACTGAAGTTAGAAACATCTAATAGTCAGCTTTACCTGTATTCAATGTAGAGCAAACCAGACAAGTTGACATTCTGGAAATGAAGCCTGTCCTGCTTTAAATTATGTTTAAATGTTTTTCATGTTGAGAAACTTAACCTATAGCTTTATATTATAAGGGTTTGTAGTTACTGAAATTGTTCGCAGAAACAAGTTTAGCAGCCAACCTTGGTGTGTGATTGTTGTTCCTATTATTTAATTTATATATTAGTCTGGTTAAATGGCTTGTACAATATGAGGCTAAATGTAAGAATGTTTACCAATCACATGCCTACCTCTTGTAACATTCATGTCTCTTAATTCAGATAGTTATTATGCATGATATATTTCTGTTTCTGTTAGATGAGCTTATTTGGGATCATTTTGGTCATGTAGTAACCTATGTTAATTTACTGTGCAGTGTTCATTCTGATGAGAGAAATAACCCTTCTACAGACAATTGGAGATTTTATATACGACAAATATGATTTGCACTGGCATTTCCATTATAAAAGTTCCACTGTTGAATGTATTTGTTTGGGGCACAGCTCAAAATATAGTAGTTTATATATTTTATTTTTGCTGAACTAGGTAAATTCTCTGTGCTGAATATTTTGCCCCCATTGACTAATTGTGTTTATGTTACTACTTTTAGCATAATTAATATTAAGCTCAGTTTTTGTATACCCACCCTTAATTTACACATCTCTTGTTATATCAACATTTAGATTAAAGATGGTTATTCGTGCTATCTGAACAGTAGAGTAGCATATGTATTTTATTGCCTTGTACCCCTAATTGTGTGTCAATCTCACAGAGATTGCTATGTTATCTTCCCTAGTATTTGCAGACAATTGTTTACCCATAACGTCTGCTTGTCGCTGGGTATAGGGCCCATGCCCAGATGACAGGATTTATTTACAATAGTTCGGTAGCTTCTGTGTACCCTGAGCCAAAGTAAGCCATCTCACATTCTGCTGTTGCGAAGACAGGTATAGTCCTATGTTGGGGTTACCCCCATGTAAAACATTTTTTATATTTCTTATTTCCTAGTTTCTATTAGATGTTATACACTCCCAGTTGTTTAGCAACATTGTATTAAATATCTTTACTCCATAACTCAGTTTATCAACGTATACTGCCAGCTATTTATATTTTTAGTAGTGGTTGACTAATAGAAGACTGCTACATCATATAACTGATAATCCCCTCATACATTTAGTTACACTAGAATAGGCTGTTCACTGACCCTTATGTCACCAGAAGCCGCAGGAGAGCTCTTCACTTGTTGTATCATTGATCTCCGCCCCTCCCCCCCCCCCCATATAGAACTCTGGCACTTTTGATTGTGTCCAGAGTTTTATTGTTACCCCCAAACAATACTCCAGTACTCTATTTTATTTAAATTAGATATCAGAGACTAATGCACGGTTTCCCTTGACATATACCGCATGCAATCTATTATTATTGATCCTACTACCTCTATACCTACAATTTTTTATACATCATTTGCTCAGCTTTTGGAAAAATCGATTTTGGATTTTATTCTGACAATGGGGGTATTAGCCTTTAATGTTTTTTCAGTACTGCATATTCCAGGTTTCCAGGTACTAGTTTTTAGTTACAATTTTGAGACACAATTTTGTTCCTTTTATTTATATTGTTGCGATGTGAGATTTGTGTTTATCACTCTTTTTTGTTTTTATATATTATATGGAACCTGTTCTCTCATCCCAATGCGTTTAGGCTACGTCCTAACCGAAAGCAATGCTTGTACTGTGGATTCTTGGTATTGTAATAATATAAAACTTCAATAAAAATGTATTAGAAAAAAAAAAAAACTCTGCTGACACTAGGTATGTTTGGGAGAAGCGAAGTAATTAATGTTAAAGCTGACGATGTAGTCAAAATGTTATGTTGCCCCCTCTCAAGATTTTTTTCATAAAGTTTGGAGAAGATTTAGATTGTCTCCATCAAAGTTATAAGGTCTGTACTGCACAGCTTAACATTGCCTTGGATCTGGATATTAAATATTGGGTCCAGGAGTGACATAGGTCCTACGTCTTACACCTCCCGATTTTTCTCCATAATAGCACCACCTACAGATTCTACCACCACACATACATATTTAAATTATATTATACTTCACAGAACGGAACTGAGGATACAACCCTCATATTTTACAACTCCCCTTTTGTTGTCCATTACAGACTTTTGAACTAATTATAGCGGCACATTGGTTGCCGTCTTCATTAGTCATCCTTTTCTACCCCCTTTTTCTTCTTTTTTTTTCTCTGACAAATATATCACTCCACAAACCAACTTCCAATTGTACGGACTAATTACAGTCGGAAAATATTCCTTGATAATCCCCATACTTCCTACTACACCTCTCTAAAACTTTTCCTTAACTCCAAACCCCTACTTTCTGTCCCCCCCCCCTCTTTTTTTTCTCTCTCATGAAAAGAAAATGGTATCTACTAAGCAACACCTGACTTTCACATGACTTAATACTAAGGGACTTAATATCCCCGAGAAATGATCTATGGTAACTAGAAAACTCTCCAAATTAAAAAGTGGTGTGAAATTTTTACAGGAGACTCATTTAAAAAGGGCCGTGAACCACGATGGTCTAACCATAAATACCCACTAGGTTTCTTTGCATCTGGTCCAAACAAAAAAAATGGAGTCGGCATAGTATTTAAGCATTCCATCCCCTTCCATATCATACAGGAAGAAAAAGGGGCAGATACATTATTCTTGTGGGCACTTTATTGGGGAAATTAACAACATTAGTCAATATTTACTCTCCCAACATGCAGCAACACACTTTCATTAAACACATGTCCAATAAAATTCTAGATTTCAGAAAAGGAGCACTAAATCTTGGAGGGGACCTGAACATTCTGTTAGATCCACTTCATGACACATCTAGGGGTAAATCAGCAGTCTAAAAAAAATGTAACTGGTTAATAAAAGCTTTTCTGATTTGGCTATCCACGATTCATGGAGAATTTTACACCCAACATCCCAAAACTTCACTTTCTATTTGCATCCCCACCAGTCTTACTCCTGCATAGATTATTTTCTGATCGACCAAATCAATCTGGCCTCACTGCAGTCTGCAGATGTACACCAAATTACCTGGTCAGACCATGCACCAATTAAGTGTACATTGATATGGGACTCAGCACCAGATAGACCTTTTATGTGGAGACTAGATGACCATATTTTAGACAATCCGTTAGTGAAAAAAGATATAGAGAACGCTCTAGAGGAATGCTTAGCCTTAAACACAATTCAACTATATGGGAGGCTCATAAATGCGTTATCAGGGGCGTACTCATACAACAAAGAGCAAAAATACTAAGACAACATAGAATAAAATACAATAATCTTCTACTTCAAATTAAAATGCTAGATATTATTCATAAAAACGATCCCACCCAACTTGAAACCTTAACAAAATTACAACGAGCTAGAGAGGAGGTTAAAACCCTACTAAAAGAAGAATATCAAAGAATTGCCCTACGCCTGAAGCAATTATATTATGAGCATAGCGATAAAGCAGGGAAACTATTGGCTAGGGCCTTGAAACGTAAACAATTTAAATCCCACATCCACAACATGATCGGTATCGAAAGTAAATTACAGACCTCCACTCCCGCTATAGCAGACATATTTCACTCCTACTATAGCTCACTGTATAATATTAACAAAACAAAACCCCACACTGCTCAAGATCATCACAATATACAAGAGTACATACAGGACGCCCACTTATTAACCCTATCACAGGAAGAAGCTTCCTCATTGGAGGAATCCTTCTCGGCTAAAGAAGTCACCATGGTAATTAAGGACATGCCGGGGGAAAAAAGTCCAGGACCAGATGGCTTTAGTGTTAAATATTATAAACAATATCTCCCAATCATAGCCCCTCAGCTGGCCAATTTATTCAATTCTTTGGAGGATAATGATGGTTTTCATCCCTCTATGCTTACAGCCCATATCACAGTCCTTCCCAAGACGGGGAAAAAGCCAAACAAGCTAGAAAACTTTAGGCCTATATCACTCCTAAATGTTGATGTGAAGATTTTTGCAAAAATTTTGGCCCAACGCCTAAATAATAATCTCCCTAAATTAATTTCACCTGACCAAGTAGGTTTTGTACCTGGACGTGAGGCCTGGGACAACACGATAAAAGTAATAAACTCATATCACATGCGAAAGCTAACCAGATACCTATGCTCCTCATCTCAACAGATGCGGAAAAGGCATTTGACAGAGTGGACTTGGATTTTCTCAGGGCTACTCTGTCACATATGCAATTTGGCAACAAATTTATACACAATATCTTCTCCCTATATTCTTGGCCTTCAGCTCAGGTAAAGGTTAATGGGATACTATCTAAAACATTTCAAATTAACAATGGGACAAGACAGGGTTGTCCCTTATCACCGCTTCTATTTGCTTTATCGGTTGATGTTTTTCAGCCAATAGGATTTTTTTCAACCTTAATTCTGGTTGGCTGATAGAATTCTATCAACCAATCGGAATCTAAGGGACGCCATCTTGGATGACGTCACTTAAAGAAACATTCATTCCAGAAGAAGCCGTCGAGTGAAGAGGATGCTCCGCGCCGGATGTCTTGAAGATGGAGCCGCTTCGTGTCGGAAGGATGAAGATAGAAGATGCCGTCTGGATGAAGACTTCTGCCTGTCTGGAGGACCACTTCTGCCCGTCTGGAGGACCACTTCTGCCGGCTTCATTGAGGACATCTTGCCGCTTGGATGAAGACTTCTCACGGTAAGTGGATCTTCAGGGGTTAGTGTTAGGATTTTTTAAGGGTGTATTGGGTGGGTTTTATTTTTAGGTTAGGGCTTTGGGCCGCAATAGAGCTAAATGCCCTTTTAAGGGCAATGCCCATCCAAATGCCCTTTTCAGGGCAATGGGGAGCTTAGGTTTTTTTAGTTAGGGTTTTATTTGGGGGGTTGGTTATGTGGGTGGTGGGTTTTACTGTTGGGGTTGTTTGTATTTTTTTTTACAGGTAAAAGAGCTCATTTCTTTGGAGCAATGCCCCGCAAAAGGCCATTTTAAGGGTTATTGGTAGTTTAGTTTAGGCTAGGTTTTTTTTATTTTGGGTGGGCTTTTTTTTTGATAGGGCTATTCGATTAGGTGTAATTAGTTTAAAGATCTTGTAATTTGTTTTTTATTTTCTGTAATTTAGTGGTTTTTTTTGTAATTTAGCTAATTGTTTTGCATTTAGTTAATTGTATTTAATTTAGGGAATTTATTTAATTGTAGGGTTAGGTTAGGTGTTAGTGTAAGACAGGTTAGGTTTTATTTTACAGGTCAATTTGTATTTATTTTAGCTAGGTAATTATTAAATAGTCAATAACTATTTAGTAACTATTCTACCTAGTTAAAATAAATACAAACTTGCCTGTAAAATAAAAATAAACCCTAAGATAGCTACAATGTAACTATTAGTTATATTGTAGCTAGTTTAGGGTTTATTTTATAGGTAAGTATTTAGTTTTAAATAGGAATTATTTAGGTAATGATAGTAATTTTTATTTATATTTATTTTAATTATATTTAAGTTATGGGGTGTTAGGGTTAGGGTTAGTTAAATAGGGTTTAGGGGTTAATAAATTTAATATAGTGGTGGCGACGTTGGGGGCGGCAGATTAGGGGTTAATAAATATAGGTAGGTGGTGGCGATGTTAGGGACAGCAGATTAGGGGTTATTAATATTTAACTAATGTTTGGGAGGCGGGAGTGCGGCGGTTTAGGGGTTAATATGTTTATTATAGTGGCGGCGATGTGCGGAGCGGCAGATTAGGGATTAATAATTTTATTTTAGTGTTTGCGATGTGGGAGGGCCTCGGTTTAGGGGTTAATAGGTAGTTTATGGGTGTTAGTGTACTTTTTAGCACTTTAGTTATGAGTTTTATGCTACAGCATTGTAGTGTAAAACTCATAACTACTGACTTTAAAATGCGGTACGAATCTTGACGGGATAGGCTGTACCACTCACTTTTTGGCCTCCCAGGACAAGCTTGTAATACCGGCGCTATGGAAGTCCCATAGAAAAAAGACTATACGCAAATTGCGTAAGTTGATTTGCGGTAAGGCCAAAAAAGTGTGCGGTACCCCTAAATCTGCAAGACTCATAATACCAGCGGTAGAAAAAAAGCAGCTTTATGAGGCTTAACGCTGCTTTTTACTCATAACGCAAGACTCGTAATCTAGCCGTTAATTTTTAGCAGATCATGCTTAATATTGTTGTATTTTTCAATGGCGATTTCATACCTGAAATCCTATGTGATTTGTGAAATGGTTAATTTTTTTGAGCAGATCAGGCTGGATATTGTTATATGTTCAATGGTGTAAACCTTGTACCACTATGTGATATATGCTGAGGCTATTTGTCATTTTTTGTATTCTGTTTGGATTTGATGACCTCAATAAAAATTAAATTAAAAAATAAAAAAAGAAATATAGTCCCTATGAAACTCTGTGATGTGAACCGTACCATTGTTTATTACATTTATATTTTCACTGATGAAAGGCAGAAAAATAAAGATAAAAAAACTTTATAGTAATATATAATATAGTAGTATATTAAGGAAAGGAATTTTATTTCTCCTTTTCGAATTGCAACCTGTGTTGCGATTTAACATTCGGATTGCACCTAAACATATATGGCAACAATACTAAAAGAAGACCATAAGCTTGTATAGATAATTGAACAAATGGCAAAGGTTCTATTGTGATATAAGGCAACTGAGTGTTATGATATGAAAAAACAACAGATTGCAAGGGAAAAAGTGGGAAAGTACTGAAACTCCATAGAAAAGAAAGGTACTTTCCCGATTAAAATGCCCACTGCCTTCCAAGGAAACCTTTGCCCATACGGTAAACAGGACAGTGGGAAGAAGAAGAAATTAAACTTTTATAACCAAGATGAAAACATTAGCAAAAAGTTATATATATTAATTCTATGGGGCCTTTTACTTTTCTAGCTTTAATCAGTTCTTAAGCGCCACCATTTTTTTTATAGACTATTGAAAGTTAAGAAATGATAAATAAAAACTTCACTCTGTGCTACAAATGCTGCCAGAAAAAAATCTTGATAAGTGAGAGAAATTCCAATATCCTGTACACAACCACATTTACTCTCAGATCATCCTTGCTTACTTACTGTTTCATTACTCAGCTACTGCTAGCAGTTTAACCATGAGGAACACTGATGGTGCACATCATCCATGGTCACCCTTGTCAGTTATGTAAGGTGTTCCCTAGATTTTCATCATGAGAGTGAAGAGACATTTGTGAATACTTGTGTCAATGCTCCAAGAGATGTATTTTGTAAAACCTACCAAGAATATATTTGCTGGAGGCATACAGGAGACAGCAGGCACAAAATCCAGGCACTTGAATTCCTAGAATCTTTGGGGCCAGTGGCTGACCTAGTGGACAGAGGGCACTGGTGCAAAATTATTTTGCCCCCCTCCCCTAAAAAAAAGTAATATCAGTCTATTCTAATAATATTCACATTTATCAGGCTGCTGCTCCGTGGCAATGCAAGTTTTTGTTGTTTTTAATGCTGGGTAGGAAAACAAATCCAAAAGACTGATGGCGGCACTTCAGCATATTACCATCTAAAATACATTTAAAAAGCAAAATTGAAAACAATACAGTGAACACTGAACAAAATTTCTCTTCAAATTACATGACATCATGATCAGATCAGCCTATTTTAATTCAAATTTTCCACTGTGGCAACATTGATCTAATGAAATCAGACAACACTAATCTCCTCCCCCTAATCAGGTTCTCATACAAATTCCAGATTTCCTAAAACAAAATACTGTAAGATAAAACTTTCACTTAAAAAGATTCAGCAAAGAACAGACTTCTCAACAAAATTTCCCTAGAAAAAAGACAGAAAAATCTAAACCTCCCCTTCAGCTTCAAACTGTTTTGTTTAGGCAGTTACTGCCCTGACAAGGCGATCACACTGTGCATTGCCGCTGCACAGACACAGTCTGACACTTCTCTCTAGACCTGGGGATGGAGATCTGATTGCTGAGCCTGCAGTGCCCACGACGCTTCTACATGCTACCTGGTTATCAATCAAGAAGACTGAATTATATAAGCTTGGGTTGGGTGGAGTCAGCTTGAGCAGCAATGCCGAGTGCTGGCTACACGCTCTTACTACCAAGGGCGATTTCTATCTCCCCACGCTGTCTAAGTCGATAGGCTGGAGTGGATTTTCACCAGCCTGGACATTGGGCTTGACAAAGCTGTACAGCGTCAGAGGCTACCACGCTGCCGCCTGGTTCGGTCGCAGAGCCAAGTTTCTTGCCTGACTGCCTATCCCAGCCTACTGTTAACCATGAGGAGGCTGATTCTGCTGTCCCAGTGGCCACTGGGCCAAAGACACATTTCATGGACCATCCTCGCAGAGACCGTACACAACCCTCAATCAGAGCAGCCGGTGAGCGAGGAAGATGTGAGCGTAATCTTCGCACCACTATTCGGTCTACCGGTGTGCTCAGAGGGACTTAGAGAACCCAGTGGGATCTCAGAAGTCTCTGTCATCCACATCCTCCTGCCTTCGAGGTAAGAGCAGCGCTTCCCAGCAGCTGGCCTGGCTCCAACTTTCCGTGGAGGGCTCCACAATATTAGCGGCTTCTTTGAGGTGGAAAGGGTGTCCCCAAGCTGCTGGCCTGGATCCAGCTCCCTGTGGAGTTTGTATTCTAACACCCCCATCAACGCAGAAGTGGTGTTTCCATTTAACTGGCCTGGTTCCAGTTCTAGTCAAAGTCTTCAAAGCTGCAAGTATATGCAACTCACCCTATGATACACTGCCACAGCAATAACTATCTCTGTTACACAGCCCTGCTCAACACAGACATTTTTACTGTCTTGTCTCTGGTTATTTGGCTGAGAAAATGTCAAATGGTTATCTCTTAAGATAAGACAGAGTTCTCCACATTCATCATTGCAAGGGAATAGAGGGTTAACTATTGGGAGATACACCTGCAGTATTTAGTGGGATATTCACTGTGAGTTGCTTTGTGCCACAATATACCTTTTATAAGCACCTCAACTCTGGACTTTGGTCCATAAATTCTCATCTCTCTGGCGTAAAACAAATTTTGACAAGCATTCAGAGAATAGGATACTGTTACTCTAGACTAACCCTAATGCATATATCTACTTAATTGATATGTTTGAAATAGTTAATATAGGCATCTTGTTTTTCCCCCCTTTTTTGTGTTTTGTTAGTAGTTTATGTAATTATAACAGCTGTCACTTTAAATAATTTAGATGTGCTATAACTCCATTCACATAATACCAGTTTGGTATGGTAATTGATATACCACATTCTGTTTAATGTATTATATGAAAACCTATATGATTCATCTCCCAAAAGATCACAAATATATGGATTGTAAACTTGGGGAATTAAAAAATCCCATCTTACAAATAATTCCACCTTAAATTAAACAATTATAACCATTATAGAAATAGAATAGAAAGTATCTTGATCTGAAGTGATGATGAAAATGCTGGATACTTATCAAACAAATACACAATATAAACTTGTTATCTTCACCTGGTAAAGATAAATACATATGTAGATTGTATTATAACTTGCAACATTTCATAGTATATATGTAGAAAATACGCTACGCTGTTTCTGTACCCGGTACAATTACAACAAAGCAACATTCTTTTAATATAATTCATTGCAAAGGTTTTCATATAGATTATATGTACAAATTATTATAAATGTATCTATATAAGTATTTTAAACTGTTTTCAGGTTTTTCCTAACTATGTATAAGTGCAGATATTACATCATGTAAAAAAAAAAAAAAGCAATAACAAGTCTGTTTACCCAAACAATCTATTTATACATGAGGACTGCACAAATTGGGACTTTGCCCTTTTTAAAGATGGAGAATGCAACTCCGGATCAGTGAAGTGATAACCAATCACAAAAGAATGACATCAGCATTTAGGACCAATGGGAGGATTTTTCACCCTATTTCAACTCCAGAGAATGAGACGCACACCATCCAACTTTCCTTTGAAAAAGCTGTATGCTGACGGTGAAACATACGTCAGGAACATTAACTGAACGCTACTATACGTTGTGTACAAGTAAGGTCACCAGGACAGTTATTGAGAGATTGCTACTTACCCAGGGGGAACCAGCTAAGCCGGTGTGGCATGCTATTTCTCGGTTGTATATACTGGTTACCTGGCAGTATAAAAAAGGGTGTGCGCCTGTACCTAGAGCCTGGTAGGCTCAGCAAAGTGTGAGTAACCCCTTGGTGGGACTATGAATGTGAAGATATTTTTTTTTCACCAAATTGTATTGCACTATATTTTTCTTATTTTGTTTTTGAGGCAAGAAACCACTTGAATCACTTCACTCACTGGAATTGAGGAGGACTCCCACAGATCGCCCATATCCTTACACCCTATATATCATTGTTACTTTTATATTTGTGTATTATTTAGTTTATCACTTTTTATTTTCACATATTTATTCACCAAGTGATTATTGTACTATTGTTGAACATTAATTGATATGTTTGAAGATTGCTGGTTTCCACTATATGGATATCTTTTCTTAAGACATTTGTCATAGAGACTGCCTGTACTCTCCTCTGTGCTCAGTCATCATGCTGGCCTGTATGTGGGACCTGTTGGGGCTATTTTAGGCTGTCTCTCCCTCTGCACTAGGTCTGAGATTTAAGGAGAAGACACAGTTTGTGTTGGTAAATCCACGGTCACCATTATCGGCTTACAGGGAATTACAATTCTGTCATACCAGCTACGGCCATAATAAGAATATTCTGTTTTCACCTGAATTTCTAAAAAGTATTTTTTTGTATGTTTTTTAGCAAATGTCTATCCATTTGTCACTGTAAATGTTTATTTAAGAGTGTAAAAAGAAGTTTGTTCTAGTTGCTAAGTGCCTTATATCTGCCATTTTTCACCATTAGCTATTGTGACTATAAGTCCTGGCAATATGGCCACATAATTAGAGTACTCTGTGTCTGATATACTTCACAGTGCTAACACTTAAAGGGACACTTAATCAAAATTAAACTTTAATTATTCAGATAGAGCATGCCATTTTTTTTTAATATTTTTTTTTTTTAAAACCAACATTGTGCAGAACACATATTAAGCAGAAATAAACAGAAAAAAGATAATACAGTGTTGAGTGCCTAACTGGCCCATTATACCTTTTCTTTTTCTTTTTTTTTCAAACAATTTCTCTGCACAGAGTTGGAAATTTTTACATGTGTTACTTATAACAGAAAAAGTGAATTCAACAACCTGTCTTAAAGTAATTAAAAAATTAACAATTATTATATCTCAATAATTCAGTAAAGGTAGTGAGAGTATTAACCCTCTAATTCTTAGAACTAATAAGTTAAATTTAGGTCCTACTTCACAGAGGTTTCTTCATTTCCTATCCCTACTTGAAGCAGGGGTGGGTGTTGGGAACAAGGGGAGAGAGAAAAAAAAAAAAGGAAAATTCCTCCAACTTCCCTCTCCTCTCTTCCTCCAATTTTTCTACCAGATACCCAAAAGGACTATTTCCAAATTTCTAAATGGAAAAATCAAATGATCTATTTCACTAGGTGGAAATATCTTAATAAATTTTGACCATTTTTTGAAAAAGGGAGTTATTTCCCTATCGGAATTTAAATCTGTTGCTAATTGCTCAACTACATATTGTTTTTTAAGATAATTTATAATTTCCATGATCATTTGAGAAAAATTATTCTTCCATTTTTTGAAAATTAAATTTCTGGCGGCAAGAATAACTGAGTTAATTATCTTAGATTCTTTTAAAAGTAAATTATTATCCACCAGAAAAAGTATGTCATTCAAAGTAAATATGAAGGGAGTTAATTTAAATACTCTTAGTAGCCAATATTGCAATTTCAGCCAAAATTGCTGTATTTTGGGACATGCCCAAATCATATGAATTATATTTGCGGCTGGAAAATTGCATTTTGGGCATTTATTGAATTTTTTATTATGTCACTTATGTCCTTTTTCTGGAGTATAATATGTGTGGTATATTAGCTTTATATGGGACTCTCTCCAAGTTTCCGCTATTGTGGCGTGATAAAGCAGAGATAAAGAGCGTGATATTTGCAAACTCTGATCAGTATTATCTAAAATGAGAGAAATCCATTTCTGAGCTATATACTTGAGATTAGATCCTCCCTTATGTGAGATCAAATATAAATACCATGTAGAAATGGATAAGTGACCTGCCTTGGCCAGAATTGGCCAATTATCAAGTTTTTCCCAGGTCCATTTCCAGGAAAATGTATTAATTAACTGCTGTGTGTAATGTCTGGCTTGCAGATATGCAAAGAAATCCTGATTACTTAGTTCAAATTCTTGTTTTAGTTCTTCAAAAGATTTGATATTTTTTGCTACTAAATTAACAAATTGTGATACAAAGTACAGACCTTTCCTTTGCCAATTCTTTAATACGGAAGATTGTATGCCTTCCTGGTACTCTGGATTTCCTAAAAAGGTTTGGAATTTGGGAATCATAATATCTAAATCAACCTGATTTCCATTTTTTTTCCAGGCCTGAATTGTTGTATAGATTGATTTAATTAATTTCACCTGTTTAGGAATCAAACTAGGGGGCAAGTGAATCAGTGAGATGGGAGAGAATGGATAAATCATGTTGCATTCTAGCCTATTATCTATAAAGTGATCCATCTCTGTGATCCAATCAACTACAATGCGACCAAGAAAAACTAGATTATATAGGTATAGGTCCGGAAAAGCAAGACCAGCAAATTGTTTGGGAAGTGATAATTTTTGAAGAGATATTCTTGGGGGCAAGTGAATCAGTGAGATGGGCGAGAATGGATAAATCATGTTGCGTTCTAGCCTATTATCTGTAAAGTGATCCATCTCTGTGATCCAATCAACTACAATGCGACCAAGAAAAACTAGATTATATAGGTATAGGTCCGGAAAAGCAAGACCAGCAAATTGTTTGGGAAGTGATAATTTTTGAAGAGATATTCTTGGTTTTTTAGATTGCCATATAAAATGCCGGGCTGCAGTGTTATACCTTTTAATGTCGTACGATTTCAAAAAAATAGGAAGATTTTGTAGTAAATACAACATTTTAGGCAAAAGTACCATTTTAAAGAGTGCAATGCATCCTGATATGGAGAGGGGAAGATTTTGCCAGTTCCTCATGTGTGTGATAATTTGAAGAAACATTGGAGTGATATTCAATGAATACCATTACTTGGGGTCAGCAGAAACATTGATCCCAAGGTATCTAAATGAATTTGTCACTGTTTTAAAGGGAGTTTCTGTTTGGGATTCTTTTGTTTTTCTCAGCCAAAGTAGTTCAGAATTTAGGTTGTTAACTTTATATCCTGAAAATTTGCTGAATGTCTCGATTATTTTTATAAGCTTTGGGATGTTTAAAGAAGTATTTGAGATATATATTAATAAATCATCTGCATAAAGCACCAATTTCATTTCTTTTTTCTGGAGTTTTATGCCCTCAAGCTGTTGCCTAATTTTAACAGCTAGAGGTTCGATCGCTACGTCGAAAAGTAAAGGTGATAGAGGGCAACCTTGACGAGTGCCTCTTTCTAACTTAATTATATTTGATTTTATCCCATTAATAGATAAACTGGTGGATGATTGGAGGCACAATTTTCTAATCAGGCTTAGGAAATTCTTACTAAACCCAAACCAATGTAATGTGTCTAGCAGGTAATCATGATTAACGCTGTCAAACACTTTCTTTCATGTAATTAGCAAGAGTCCATGAGCTAGTGACGTATGGGATATACATTCCTACCAGGAGGGGCAAAGTTTCCCAAACCTCAAAATGCCTATAAATACACCCCTCACCACACCCACAAATCAGTTTTACAAACTTTGCCTCCTATGGAGGTGGTGAAGTAAGTTTGTGCTAGATTCTACGTTGATATGCGCTCCGCAGCAGGTTGGAGCCCGGTTTTCCTCTCAGCGTGCAGTGAATGTCAAAGGGATGTGAGGAGAGTATTGCCTATTTGAATTCAATGATCTCCTTCTACGGGGTCTATTTCATAGGTTCTCTGTTATCGGTCGTAGAGATTAATCTCTTACCTCCCTTTTCAGATCAACGATATACTCTTATATATACCATTACCTCTACTGATTCTCGTTTCAGTACTGGTTTGGCTTTCTACTACATGTAGATGAGTGTCCTGGGGTAAGTAAGTCTTATTTTCTGTGACACTCTAAGCTATGGTTGGGCACTTTTATATAAAGTTCTAAATATATGTATTCAAACATTTATTTGCCTTGACTCAGGATGTTCAACGTTCCTTATTTCAGACAGTCAGTTTCATATTTGGGATAATGCATATGAATAAATCAATTTTTTTCTTACCTTAAAATTTGACTTTTTTCCCTGTGGGCTGTTAGGCTCGCGGGGGCTGAAAATGCTTCATTTTATTGCGTCATTCTTGGCGCAGACTTTTTTGGCGCAAATTTTTTTTTCTGTTTCCGGCATCATACGTGTCGCCGGAAGTTGCGTCATTTTTGACGTTTTTTTGCGCCAAAAGTGTCGGCCTTCCGGATGTGGCGTCATTTTTGGCGCCAAAAGCATTTAGGCGCCAAATAATGTGGGCGTCTTTTTTTGGCGCTAAAAAATATGGGCGTCACTATTGTCTCCACATTATTTAAGTCTCATTATTTATTGCTTCTGGTTGCTAGAAGCTTGTTCACTGGCATTTTTTCCCATTCCTGAAACTGTCATTTAAGGAATTTGATCAATTTTGCTTTATATGTTGTTTTTTTCTATTACATATTGCAAGATGTCCCAGATTGACACTGAGTCAGAAGATACTTCTGGAAAAACGCTGCCTGGTGCTGGATCTACCAAAGTTAAGTGTATCTGCTGTAAACTTGTGGTATCTTTTCCTCCAGCTGTTGTTTGTAATGAATGTCATGACAAACTTGTTAATGCAGATAATATTTCCTTTAGTAATGTTACATTACCTGTTGCTGTTCCGTCAACATCTAATACTCAGAGTGTTCCTGATAACATAAGAGATTTTGTTTCTAAATCCATTACGAAGGCTATGTCTGTTATTCCTCCTTCTAGTAAACGTAAAAAGTCTTTTAAAACTTCTCATTTTTCAGATGAATTTTTAAATGAACATCATCATTCTGATTCTGATAATGGTTCTTCTAGTTCAGAGGATTCTGTCTCAGAGGTTGATGCTGATAAATCTTCATATTTATTCAAAATGGAATTTATTCGTTCTTTACTTAAAGAAGTCTTAATTGCTTTAGAAATAGAGGATTCTGGTCCTCTTGATACTAAATCTAAACGTTTAAATAAGGTTTTTAAATCTCCTGTAGTTATTCCAGAAGTTTTTCCTGTCCCTGATGCTATTTCTGAAGTAATCTCCAGGGAATGGAATAATTTGGGTAATTCATTTACTCCTTCTAAACGTTTTAAGCAATTATATCCTGTGCCATCTGAAAGATTAGAATTTTGGGACAAAATCCCTAAAGTTGATGGGGCTGTCTCTACTCTTGCTAAACGTACTACTATTCCTACGGCAGATAGTACTTCCTTTAAGGATCCTTTAGATAGGAAGATTGAATCCTTTCTAAGAAAAGCTTACTTATGTTCAGGTAATCTTCTTAGACCTGCTATATCTTTAGCGGATGTTGCTGCAGTTTCAACTTTTTGGTTAGAAGCTTTAGCGCAACAAGTAACAGATCATAATTCTCATAGCATTGTTAATCTTCTTCAACATGCTAATAACTTTATTTGTGATGCCATCTTTGATATCATTAGAGTTGATGTCAGGTATATGTCTCTAGCTATTTTAGCTAGAAGAGCTTTATGGCTTAAAACTTGGAATGCTGATATGTCTTCTAAGTCAACTTTGCTTTCCCTTTCTTTCCAGGGTAATAAATTATTTGTTTCTCAGTTGGATTCTATTATCTCAACTGTTACTGGAGGGAAAGGAACTTTTTTTACCACAGGATAAAAAATCTAAAGGTAAATTTAGGTCTAATAATCGTTTTCGTTCCTTTCGTCACAATAAGGAACAAAAGCCTGATCCTTCACCCACAGGAGCGGTATCAGTTTGGAAACCATCTCCAGTCTGGAATAAATCCAAGCCTTTTAGAAAACCAAAGCCAGCTCCCAAGTCCACATGAAGGTGCGGCCCTCATTCCAGCCCAGCTGGTAGGGGGCAGATTACGATTTTTCAAAGAAATTTGGATCAATTCAATTCACAATCTTTGGATTCAAAACATTGTTTCAGAAGGGTACAGAATTGGCTTCAAGATAAGGCCTCCTGCAAAGAGATTTTTTCTTTCCTGTGTCCCAGTAAATCCAGTGAAGGCTCAAGCATTTCTGAAATGTGTTTCAGATCTAGAGTTGGCTGGAGTAATTATGCCAGTTCCAGTTCTGGAACAGGGGCTGGGGTTTTATTCAAATCTCTTCATTGTACCAAAGAAGGAGAATTCCTTCAGACCAGTTCTGGATCTAAAAATATTGAATCGTTATGTAAGGATACCAACATTCAAAATGGTAACTATAAGGACTATCCTGCCTTTTGTTCAGCAAGGGCATTATATGTCCACAATAGATTTACAGGATGCATATCTGCATATTCCGATTCATCCAGATCACTATCAGTTTCTGAGATTCTCTTTCCTAGACAAGCATTACCAGTTTGTGGCTCTGCCGTTTGGCCTAGCAACAGCTCCAAGGATTTTTACAAAGGTTCTCGGTGCCCTTCTGTCTGTATTCAGAGAACAGGGTATTGTGGTATTTCCTTATTTGGACGATATCTTGGTACTTGCTCAGTCTTCACATTTAGCAGAATCTCATACGAATCGACTTGTGTTGTTTCTTCAAGATCATGGTTGGAGGATCAATTTACCGAAAAGTTCATTGATTCCTCAGACAATGGTAACCTTTTTAGGTTTCCAGATAGATTCAGCGTCCATGACTCTGTCTCTGACAGACAAGAGACGTCTAAAATTGATCTCAGCTTGTCGAAACCTTCAATCACAATCATTCCCTTCGGTAGCCTTTGCTCGTTTTCACATGCGACCTCTTCAGCTCTGTATGCTGAACCAGTGGTGCAGGGATTACACATAGATATCTCAATTAATATCTTTAAAACCGATTGTACGACACTCTCTGACGTGGTGGACAGATCACCATCGTTTAGTTCAGGGGGCTTCTTTTGTTCTTCCGACCTGGACTGTAATTTCAACAGATGCAAGTCTGACAGGTTGGGGAGCTGTTTGGGGGTCTTTGACAGCACAAGGGGTTTGGGAATCTCAGGAGGTGAGATTACCAATCAATATTTTGAAACTCCGTGCAATTTTCAGAGCTCTTCAGTCATGGCCTCTTCTAAAGAGAGAATCGTTCATTTGTTTTCAGACAGACAATGTCACAACTGTGGCATACATCAATCATCAAGGAGGGACTCACAGTCCTCTGGCTATGAAAGAAGTATCTCGAATACTGGTATGGGTGGAATCCAGCTCCTGTCTAGTTTCTGCGGTTCATATCCCAGGTATAGACAATTGGGAAGCGGATTATCTCAGTCGCCAAACGTTACATCCGGGCGAATGGTCTCTTCACCCAGAGATATTTCTTCAGATTGTTCAAATGTGGGGACTTCCAGAAATAGATCTGATGGCTTCTCATCTAAACAAGAAACTTCCCAGGTATCTGTCCAGATCCAGGGATCCTCAAGCGGAAGCAGTGGATGCATTGTCACTTCCTTGGAAGTATCATCCTGCCTATATCTTTCCGCCTCTAGTTCTTCTTCCAAGAGTAATCTCCAAGATTCTGAAGGAATGCTCGTTTGTTTTGCTGGTGGCTCCAGCATGGCCTCACAGGTTTTGGTATGCGGATCTTGTCCGGGTGGCCTCTTGCCAACCGTGGACTCTTCCGTTAAGACCAGACCTTCTGTCGCAAGGTCCTTTTTTCCATCAGGATCTCAAATCCTTAAATCTAAAGGTATGGAGATTGAACGCTTGATTCTTAGTCAAAGAGGTTTCTCTGACTCTGTGATTAATACTATGTTACAGGCTCGTAAATCTGTATCTAGGAAGATATATTATAGAGTCTGGAAGACTTACATTTCTTGGTGTCTTTCTCATCATTTTTCCTGGCATTCTTTTAGAATTCCGAGAATTTTACAGTTTCTTCAGGATGGTTTGGATAAAGGTTTGTCTGCAAGTTCCTTGAAAGGACAAATCTCTGCTCTTTCTGTTCTTTTTCACAGAAAGATTGCTAATCTTCCTGATATTCATTGTTTTGTACAAGCTTTGGTTCGTATAAAACCTGTCATTAAGTCAATTTCTCCTCCTTGGAGTTTGAATTTGGTTCTGGGGGCTCTTCAAGCTCCTCCGTTTGAACCTATGCATTCATTGGACATTAAATTACTTTCTTGGAAAGTTTTGTTTCTTTTGGCCATCTCTTCTGCTAGAAGAGTTTCTGAATTATCTGCTCTTTCTTGTGAGTCTCCTTTTCTGATTTTTCATCAGGATAAGGCGGTGTTGCGAACTTCTTTTAAATTTTTACCTAAGGTTGTGAATTCTAACAACATTAGTAGAGAAATTGTGGTTCCTTCATTATGTCCTAATCCTAAGAATTCTAAGGAGAGATCATTGCATTCTTTGGATGTAGTTAGAGCTTTGAAATATTATGTTGAAGCTACTAAGAATTTCCGAAAGACTTCTAGTCTATTGGTTATCTTTTCCGGTTCTAGGAAAGGTCAGAAGGCCTCTGCCATTTCTTTGGCATCTTAGTTGAAATCTTTAATTCATCATGCTTATGTCGAGTCGGGTAAAACTCCGCCTCAAAGGATTACAGCTCATTCTACTAGGTCAGTTTCTACTTCCTGGGCGTTTAGGAATTAAGCTTCGGTTGATGAGATTTGCAAAGCAGCAACTTGGTCTTCTTTGCATACTTTTACTAAATTCTACCATTTTGATGTGTTTTCTTCTTCTGAAGCAGTTTTTGGTAGAAAAGTACTTCAGGCAGCTGTTTCAGTTTGATTCTTCTGCTTATAATTTCAGTTTTTTTCATTATAAGATTTAAACTTTATTTTGGGTGTGGATTATTTTCAGCGGAATTGGCTGTCTTTATTTTATCCCTCCCTCTCTAGTGACTCTTGCGTGGAAGATCCACATCTTGGGTAGTCATTATCCCATACGTCACTAGCTCATGGACTCTTGCTAATTACATGAATGAAAACATAATTTATGTAAGAACTTACCTGATAAATTCATTTCTTTCATATTAGCAAGAGTCCATGAGGCCCACCCTTTTTGTGGTGGTTATGATTTTTTTGTATAAAGCACAATTATTCCAATTCCTTATTTTTTATGCTTTCGCACTTTTTTCTTATCACCCCACTTCTTGGCTATGCGTTAAACTGATTTGTGGGTGTGGTGAGGGGTGTATTTATAGGCATTTTGAGGTTTGGGAAACTTTGCCCCTCCTGGTAGGAATGTATATCCCATACGTCACTAGCTCATGGACTCTTGCTAATATGAAAGAAATGAATTTATCAGGTAAGTTCTTACATAAATTATGTTTTTTCAGCGTCAATAGCTAACACTGCGGCGTCAGGATGGTCTTTTAAGATGCTACTATCTGTGTTTTTTACATAGTCAATAGCAATTGTCTAATCTTTGCAGCCGAACTGCGATTAAAGAGGAACCCTGCTTGATCTTTGTGTATAATTTCTGCTAACCCCTCTTGAAGTCTTTTTGCCATGATTGAAGTGAATAGTTTATAGTCAGTGTTTAAGAGGGCAATTGGCCTATAAGATTCTTTTTTATTTTGGTCCTTTCCTGGCTTCAGTATAAGTATTGACTGTGATGCTACGAAGTTAAGAGGAATCTGAGAGTCCTCATTATAATAAAGATTGAATAATTTTGTTAGGTGAGGAACAAGTGTCGAGGCTAAATTTTTATCAATATCATTTGGAAGAGAATCTGGGCCTGGGGCTTTATCTGACTTTAATGACTGAATGGCTTGATTTACTTCCGATTCTAATATAAGGGAGTTTAGTTTAAGATTAAATTCGGGGCTACTCTTTGGTAAAGTTATACCTTCCCAAAATTGTTTATGATCTTCTACTCCCGAGACGGTGGAGGAATAAATTAATTTATAATAGTTACAAAAGGATTCGGAAATTTCTTTATGATTTTACAAATTTTGCTAGTAGCTTACCCGATTTATTACCATATTTGTATAACCTTGCTTGGTATCTTAGTTCCGATTGTGATGTATGGGAGATTAGAAAAGTATCATGTTCGTTTTTTGCTTCAAAGTATCTTTTCCAATTATGATTGAGATGAGAGCTTAAATATCTATTATACGCATTTGTTACAGTTGCTACTACTTCTTTCTCTTTTAATTTGTCTCCTTTCTAAATCTAGCAGTGTAGGCAATTATTTCTCCTCTTAAAACTGCTTTTGCAGTTTCCCAGACTATTAAAAGATTTTCAACTGAGCCTACATTAAGTTGAAAATATTCATCTAACTTGGTCTTGAGCCAATTTCTAAAATTGAGATTCTTGTTCAAATATTTTGGATAGGAGAAACCTATCGCTCGATCATGACTAACTACTCTTGGGATATCAATCATTATAGGGGCATGATCGGAAATAAAGATTTCGGATATTGAAGCTTTTGCCCCAAGTTTGTAAAGACTGTCATTTATCAAGAAAAGATCAATCCTGAATTGAGCTCCGCTCGGAATCTACAGGAAAACTTTTAAAAAGTGGCCTGGAACACTTGTTTTCACCCTGAAACTACTTCTTGCCTGCCCTGCTGCTGACCGGGTGCCCACTGAAAAATCCTTGGCAGATACAGCTGCCCGGAGCAGAGGGATCGCTGGGTCTAGGACCCCCTCTGTCTTTTTCAGGAGAGCTAACATCGCTCCACCACTGTGGCCTGCCGCTTGGGCTGCTAAACACCGGGACACGGATCACAGCTAAGGGGTAATACTTGACCCCCTGAATACCACTAGAATCCTGCCTACAATCATCTGAGCTGACACCCTCCCGGACCGGGTGAGACCATCTCCTCTCTGGCGAGCAGCCATCTTGGCCCCACGTGGCATACCCCCGTCCTGAATTGAGGAGAAACCGCTCACTTGGTAGCAACCAGAGATTGCGGCAGTTGCCGCCACTAACACCGGGCTACCTCACATCACCCCCCAGATTTCTCAATAGGGTCTGGTGAAAGGGACTCACACCGCAGTCTGCCTCCGCCACGGAACTTCTCTTTTGGCGCGAAACGGCGCGGCTCCTTCTCGAGGGGCCCCATCTTGCATCAGACGCCAAACAGGAGCCACAGGACCCACCGGGGGTAAGCCTATTTACTTTGCCCTATCTGAAGGCCCCCTATTCAGTGCTGGACACACCCGCTCTACCCAAGGCCCATCCACAAATGACCAGCTCCCCTTTTTCTTCCCGCTGGGGACACTAATCGCTGGGAGGCCTCGGGTTTACATTAACAGGGTTATTAGCCCACGCTCCTCCGGGACACTGCAACTACCGCTAGACTTGATCCCAACTCCTACAGAGCCTCTTATTAAACTAAACTACTAGAGCCTACCTAACATGCTAGGCCTCCTTTAAACTGCATAGCCTCCTGTCACCCTTCAGCAGCTTTGAGGCAGAACTGATCCGGCGACCCCAGAATCTTGGCTGTGGAGCTTACTGCCACCTGTTTTATTGAACTGCACACCCAGGGATTCTTGGTCTCCTATTCTTAGGATACTGAATGTGTGGCCATCTTGCTGCAAAACCACCACATTTGTTTCTCTGTGGAGCCCGCTGTATAGAACCTGAAATCTTGCACTGCTAATAATTTCTGTTCATAACCCTTTTTTTTTTCTCCCTAGCAACCAGAGTATACTGTTGTGCTTATTCAGACCTTGTGAATATCTGTCTGCATACACTGTGAGGGTTTTTGAATCTCAAATTTTAGATTTTGACATTGCTCACACTGGCACTTAACCATACAGTCACCTGTTTTATTGAACTGCACATACAGGGATTCTTGGTCTCCTATTCTTAGGATACTGAATGTGTGGCCACCTTGCTGCAAAGCCGCCACATTTGTTTCTCTGTGGAGCCCGCTGTATAGAACCTGAAATCTTGTACTGCTAATAATTTCTGTTCATAACCCTTTTCTCTCCCCAGCAACCAGAGTATACTGTTGTGCTTATTCTGACCTTGTGAATATTTGTCTGTATACACTGTGTGGGTTTTTGAAACTTAAATCTTAGATTTTGGCACTGTTCACACTGGCACTTAACCATACATACTATATCTCACTCAGTCTAGACATGCTCAGGGGTGCTGTTCCTTGCGAGATTTGACTGCCTGATTGTGATTTAGTGCCCCTGCTGGCGAGGTTTACAACTGAATCTTATCCAAGTTTAACACTGCTCCCCGATATTGCCCTTCTATCACTACCCATCTATCTCATATCTTTCATTGGTTTATGGAGAAATACCTAACTAACACACCAATGGCGAGCCGCAATAAAGCTAATGACCGCCGTCACAGGGCTACAAATGACCTTACTACACAAGGCCACAGTTCTGATTTTCCACTAGAAGGCGAATTGTTAGATACGCACCCCATTGTCAAACAAATTACCATGCTTTTTATGCCTAAAATTGACAACCTTCAAAGGGGAGTAGACACCCTAGCGGGTGAGGTTAAACAGTTTTCCACCAGGATGGGGGAGGCAGAGGGTAGAATTTCAGACCTGGAGGACTCTAATGTCACCACCACTCATAAGATAGAGCAGCTAGAGAGACAAACCGCAACCCTCCAATCAAAAATAGATGATCTAGAAAATAGATCGAGGCGCAATAACATGCGTCTCCTTGGCCTTCCCGAATCCATCAAACAAGCTGATCTAATTCATTTTGTAGAAAATACACTGCCGTCTCTATTAAAACTTTCTCCTAAAGACTTAATTGGAGGAGTGGAGAGGGCACATAGAGTGGGCCTGGACAGGGGGGGTCAGGACCCGGCACAACCCCGTCCCATAATGATAAAGTTCTTACATTTTCAGACCAAAACAGCCATCCTGAGAGCTTACAGGAAATTGCATGAGCTGGTGTTTGAGAATGCGAGATTGCTGTTGTTTCAGGATTACTCTGCGGATCTCATGAGACGCCGCAGAGAGTTCGCGCCTCTCTGCTCTCGACTGCATAGGGAGGGCAGACAAGCGTATCTTTTGTACCCTGCCAGACTCAAACTGGTCACCCCCAGGGGCCTTAGATTCTTTGATTCCCCAACAGCCGCCCAGGAGTTCCTTGATAACTATGAACCCCCTGTACGCAGCCCCACGCGTAGCCCAGTGAGACAGATGAGAGAAGGTGAGGGCTGAATGGCTCTGATAGATTCATATTTACTGTATTTAAACCCTTATACCTAATCACTACATCTACAATTTAACACTATGGCTGGAGTGGTATTGACACTGATCCAGTTGACTGTATTACTACTGAGCCTCTCCCTGGGGAAAAATCTTGAGCGGGCTGGGGTTCCTGGTCCTGGCCCCCCTAGTGAGATGCGGGAGGGTGAGGCGCAATGTAGGCCCCAGTTGAAGAATAGAGAGGGCCGACCAGGGTGTTCCCCCCTCACACAGTTCTGCATGAAATGTTTTGAACTTTTTGTTATAATTACCTCTTGGAAACCACCTCCATTCAGATTCCAGTATAAAGAACACTGTTTTCGTCTCAATATATTACCTACTTTCAATTATGTTAAAAATAAATCTCTGTCATGGAATCCAAGGGTAAAACTGTTCTATGAGGACCACTTTGAGTCCCTTGTTAGAGTTGCCGTGTTTGTACTACTGCTATTTATGCATAAATCCAAAGGTAAATGTCCTTGTTGCAACACGCCACCTTTTAGTGGTTATGTTTTGAGATGTGTGTTAGAATGGTTTTCAATGACAAACATATACTCTTTTTTACAGCGTAGCAGCCATGGCACATTAAGGGAGAAATTCCACTTGGCGAGGTCTGGCGAGGGATTGGTGTGCTGTGAGGCTGAACCGGGAGTCTTGCCACGCACCATGGGAGGTCACCAAAGTATGAGGTGTGAACTCCCTCTCCCCTCCCCCCCCCCTTTTTTTTTTTTTTTTTTTTTCCCTCCTCTCCTCTCCCCTCTCCTCCGTTCCCCCCCTTCCCTCCTCCATGATTATGCTCTAACCCTTTCTCTGATGTCTCTCTTTTGCACTTACTATGCCACATGCACTGTACACTTCCTTGCCATCCATGTAGTCTCCACTTCAGGATCATTGATAGTAGTAAACATTTAATCTGTACTCTTGGAACATAGGGGGAATTCATTCCCCCATCAAGAGAAAATCGATCCTAACACACCTCAGGAAAAAAAGAGCGGAGATTGTGTTTCTACAAGAGACACACCTCTCGGACCTGGAACACAGTAAACTACAGACTGACTGGGTGGGTAGAGTAGAGTATGCCTCATACAAGTCAGCCAGCAGAGGAGTGGCCATACTTTTTGGTAAACAATTGAACTATGAGGTCCTGGAAACACTTAAAGACCCAGAAGGTAGATTCATTGTCGCAAAGATTCGCACCTCAGACAACATCTACACGCTATGTAACATCTATGCCCCTAATCAAAAGGATAGGAAATTCTGGGACTCCATACTGAAGACACTCACTCCCTTTCTAGGTACTCATATCATTCTAGGAGGGGATTTCAATTTGGCCCCAAACCCTCACTGTGATAGACTTAAAGATCCCAACAGATGCACAGAGAGAAGCCTGCCTAGGGTATCAGACAAATTTGAGAGAGATGTGTTTGGGGGATTATCCACCTCCCTTGATATCTCAGACATTTGGCGACAGCTTAATCCAGATGGTAGGGACTACACTTGCGTATCCCGGGCCACACCCTCTATGTCACGCATTGATCTCTTCATGATCTCAAACTCTCTAATCACCCGAGTCATCGATACCAAAATAGGCGAGATTATTGTCTCTGACCACGCCCCCATAGCTCTTTTTCTGGATGTAACTCCCAGGGTTGGCAACAGACGCACTCTACGCTTCCCGAGATATCTTGTAACATCCCAGGAATTCCAAGCCTACCTAACGCATTGCTGGGATGATTACAAGGCAAATAATATCCAACACATACATACTCCAGAACTTTTCTGGACTACGGCCAAAGCGGTGCTCTCGGGTGATATTATCGCTTACCTAGCCCGGAGAAAGAAACAATGTCTAGAAAAGGTTGTTAACTTGAGGAACAACCTTGCAGAAGCCTACCGTGAATATTGTTCTACCCCCTCCAACGATTCCTACCGTAAATATGTTGGTACCAAAACAGAATACGATGCGCTTCTGGCGCACCAGGCCTCGCAAGCGCTCCTTAGGACCCGCGGTAAATACTATCGCTATGGGGATAAATCCGGGAAGCTTTTGGCTACCCTAGTGAAGCTCAACAACTCCTCCAGACACATTGCTGCTTTAAGAGCGGGTGGCAGAGTGCTTAAAGACTCCAATCAAATAGCGGAGGCTTTTGCCTCCTATTACTCTACCCTTTACGCAAGTGAGCTCCCCTTGGGAAACGAAGTGAGAGACAGATTCTGGGAATCTGTTGAGCTCCCAAAAATCTCAGAGGAGCAATTGAACAAACTGAATGCTCCGATAGCAAGGGACGAGGTTGAGAGAACCATCATGGCCATGTCTCTGGGCAAGGCGCCAGGCCCGGATGGATTGCCTATCGAATTTTATCGATTACTTAAGTCACAGGTCACTCCCTCTCTTGTAGATCTATTCTCTATCTACCTTAGAGAGGAGTCGGCACCCTCCCCAGAATTTGTATCGGCCTCCATCACTTTGATTCATAAAGAAGGGAAGGACTGCCTGTTACCCGAATCTTATAGACCGATATCCCTGCTAAACGCGGACTATAAGATCCTTACTAAATTGTTCGCCGAGAGACTTAAGTTCATTCTACCCACTATCATCCATGAAGATCAGACGGGATTCATGCATGCGCGCTCTTCAGTAGTTAACGTACGCAGGGTCCTACAGATAGCTCAATTCTTTTGGTCTGGCGCGAGGAAGCAAGCGGAGACAGTTGACTCGGAGGCCTTCCTGCTGTCGCTTGACGCAGAGAAGGCCTTTGATCGGGTGGAATGGGACCACCTTCTTCACACTATGTCCCAAGCCAACTTCTCTGGTCCCTTTCTCACTCTCATCAAAAATCTTTACCACTCGCCTACGGCTAATGTGATTGTTAACAATGTCTTCTCGCCTGATTTCCAACTGCACAGGGGCACAAGACAGGGGTGTCCCCTGTCGCCCCTACTCTTTAATATAGCGTTAGAACCCCTTGCCGTTAAACTGCGGCAGACCTTTCCGGGTGTGGATATAGCAGGATCTCCACAGCATTTGGCACTATATGCCGATGATATGCTCCTCTTTGTGCAGGACCCTCAAAGACACCTGCCTAATATCATGAATGATCTCAAGAATTTTGGCCTATTCTCGGGTTATAGAATAAATGTACAAAAGTCGGAGATCCTTTGGCTAAATAGGAAAACCACCTCTGGGGTGAACTACCCCTTTACAATAGCCAAACATAATATTACCTATCTCGGTATTAAGATTTCAGCCAACCCCAATAGGCTATATGCTGACAACCTAACCCCCATATGTGCTAAACTACAAGCCCAAATGAATAGTTGGAGATCCCTGCCACTGTCGTTGACGGGAAGAATTGCCCTACTTAAAATGGTGGTGCTCCCCCGGGTTCTATACCCACTTCTAATGCTTCCCCTACTCTTGAGTAAAGCTGATCTCAAGCTTCTAAACTCTGCAACACGAGAGTTCATCTGGCAAGGGAAAAAATCACGGATCTCGAGGGAAAAACTTAATATGACATTCCTTAATGGAGGCCTAGCACTCCCTGATTTTCGGTTCTACAACTGGGCCGCTCTGATCCGTCTGGTAGTGGATTGGCAGGTAGGCACCCATCACTTTTGTCGTCCAGATCTGGAGCAGGCAGTGCTGGTGGACATTTCCCTGGCCTACCTTCCGCATCTTGCAAACATGAAGGCCTTGAAGAACTTGGGTCTCAACACTCTATTCAGCGACCCCCTGAAGGCCTGGCTTCTTGCCCACAAATATCTAGGCAAAACCTGCCACGCTTCGCCTTATCTCCCTATCAGGAGAAACCCAGATTTTCCGACAGGATCTGATACCCTGCCTTTCAGGATTTGGGAGGCGAAGGGGATTAAATCTCTCAAGCCTCTCTTTGATCCGCTCACAAAAACTTTCACGACATTTGGGGCCCTACAGAGGGACTATGGCCTGCCAAGAACTTACTTTTATGCATTCCTCCAGATACGTCACTATGCTGGAACACTGGTCAGAGACACAACAGATTTTTGGGAGGGATCCCCTTTCCGTCTCACTCAATCACTATATGCCATGGGCAGGTTTTCTCTCTCAGGAATATATCAAACCCTATTGCAACATCACCTCCCAAAGTTACAACCATCTATACAGACAGGCTGGATTAGAGAGGGACTGGGAGAGACTACATGGGTGGAAATTAAGAATAGTATGGAAAAAAACAGGAAAGCAACTCTATCAGCCATGCTTAGAGAATCACAAGTACGCTTCTTACATAGGGCATACTTCACACCCAGAGTCATGGCCAAGTGGATTCCCACCCACACAAATAAATGCTCTAAATGCTCACTAGATAACCCTAATCTCCTCCACTATGTATGGGATTGCCCTCCGATCAGACAATATTGGGGTAAAATCCAATTTTGGTTGAAACAAAAACTCCAGATACAGCTTGAGATACGCCCCGAAGCTATCATATTCCTGTGCTGGGATGACCGACACAAACAACATGACTCAGTACTGAGCTTAATCATGCTTGTGGCTAGGAAACACATATTGAAACACTGGATTAAAAACATTGGCCCCTCATTTAAAGGCTTTAAGAACCTTTTACAATCCCAATTATTCATTGAGCAAATGGACGTCAGGATAGATGTACAGAACAGATTGAGCCTATTCTTACGCAAGTGGCGCAGATTAATCCTCACCTTTGAACTGGAAATACAGAGGCTCATTCTCAAGCCATTTAAAGACTCTGTGATTTTTATGGAAAGTACTTTAAGGGGTGACTGGGCTCACCTGCTTCAGGAGCATGGTTAGTGGCTTAGCTTTGGGCCCTGCACTGTGCTCCACACACACCCGCATCTCATCCTCCAACGCACCGCGCTTACCCCTTTACACCACCTACCTCCTCTTTCCCCCTTCCCCCCCCCCCTCTTCCTTTTTTTTTTTTTTTTTTTTTTTTTTTTCCCTCTGCCAGGCCTCGACCTCGACCGGCCCCACAGTAGGGCCCTTAAGTGGTTTAGTAGTAGTTTAGTTTATTCTTTCTTTTTTTTTCTTTTCTTTTTCATTTAGTTATTGAGTTAGTGTATTTAGGAAACGTTTTGTTTTAAAAAAAAAATACTTTAAAATGTCTGGGGATGGCAGACACGTACAGAGGTAACTTTTATATCCACTCGTAGATCAATGACTGGCGGAAATGTCAATATGTATCAGAGAATAGCTCTCCTCATGATTGTGTTTACTCCTGCTATTGTTATATACTGTAATCTTGCCTATTAATTGTAAACTGTACATTGAACCTATGTGTCCTCTGTGCGTTCTGTTTTTGCTTTCCCTAATAAAAATGATATTTTAAAAGAAAAGATCAATCCTGGACAGTGATTTAAAGACTTTAGAATAACAGGTATAGCTTCTAACATCCGGATTCTGTATTCTCCATATGTCTCTAATTGCGAGGTTAAGAAAGATAGAATTAAATAGTTTTGTTTCTAAATTGTCTTTTTTTTTTTTTTTTTGTTGGGCACCTCGTCTTAACCTATCTAGAGGATATCGAGGTGCCATGTTAAAATCACCTGCCAAAATTAGGTGCCCTTCTGCCACCTGCAATATTTTGGCTTGAAGAGAGTCCCAAAACTTTAGGTCAATTACGTTTGGTGCATATATATTACATATAGTATATATCATATTTGCCATCCTTAATTTGAAGATTAGATATCTACTCTCTGGATCAAATACTGTTAATAATATATCATATTTTAACTCTTTGCCCAAAAGAATTGCAACTCCATTTTTCCTTTTCAAGGATGGGGTAAAAAAAACCTCAGCTACCCAGGAAGATTTTAGTTTTACAGATTCTTCAGTGTTCAAGTGTGTTTCTTGTAAAAGGGCAATGGTTGTGTTAAGTTTTTTAAGATGTGTCAATATTGTTTTGCGTTTTATAGGTGAGGCAATACCTCCTACATTCCATGAAGTAAACCTGATGGGTTTATTCATATTCTTTTATTTAATTCTATAGGAAGATGAGGAGGAAAGAAAAAAAAAAAGAAAAATTATATATATAATAAAAAAAAACAATTACTCTGCACCCCTACCTCCGGGGTAGGAAGGACCAATTGTTCTTTCATATTACCAGTAACCTTTATTAAGTCAAACCTGGATGTTGAATTGCTATTCATGTTATTTTATTATTATTTTATTCCATGTTCTGCTAGTTTCCTCTCTGCCTCTATTACTGAGTCGAAGAGGAAGGTGCGGCCTTCGATCACCAATTTAAGTCTAGCAGGGTAGATGACCGTGGCCTTCCACCCTGCTTTTATGATCTTCCCACAGACTGGGGAGAGTTCCCTTCGCCTCCTGGAAGTTTCAATAGAGAAATCTTGGAAGAGCAAGATTTTAATATCATTATAAAGTATTGGTTGGTTTTTGCGATAGCATTGCAGATACAATTCTTTATCTTGATAGTTCAAAAATCTCGCAATAATTGGTCTTGGTCTTGCAGGGTCTGTCAAATTTTCACCTAGTCTCCCCAGTCTATGGACTCTTTCAATAATAAATGGTGATTGGGGTGGGGGGATCCTTACTAGTTGTGGCAGGGTCTGTGTCATTAGTTTCATAAGATCTTCGTATTGATTGGATTCTGGGAATCCAGTAATTCTTAAGTTGTTTCGTCTAGACCTATTTTCAACATCATCTAATTTAGTTTGAATTTTAATGAACTAATTCTGATTGCTCTCAAACTTTGGTATATATGCATTTGTCACATCTTCCAGATCTGACTGGAAAATTGTCTAACTTCTGTTGTTAACGTTAAGATGTCTTGCTTAATTTCTGATTTTAATGAGTCAAATTTGGGAGTTATAGCTTCTAGAATACTGGTAACTAACTAAGGGGCGGAGCTCGGCCATGCAGGCAAATGGCCGCAATGTGAATCAGCTCCGTGCTGGAAAAAGGACCCAGGACTCCGTATCTGCTAGAATCATATTTAAAAGTGGTACACAGGTGACTGAATGTGTGGGGACACTGACCGCTATGGTTTGAAGGAGTTTTGAGCCATAATTAAGCTGATAACGGATTGCTCTCTAGCTGCAGCAGGAGGACCGCCGCCATTTTGGAAAGGGCTGTATGCGAGCCATGCGGAAAGGATAACAGGACTCCCCTCGGACTCGGCTCATGCATGGGGGTAAGCTGAATATGCGATCTATAGCACATAACAGCTGCAAATCGGGTTACAGGGTCACTTGTAATACACATTAGCCTCTCAACAGACGGAGAGATAAACCACCCTGCCACAAACTCAATGGCTTCCCTGAACTCACGCACAAATGTATGGGCATTTCTGTGATAGGAGGAAGGGGCATAATGTACTCCTCTACTGACCCGGAGATAAGAGAGCCTGAATAGCACCGCCATTAACACGGTGTGGAACACACAGCCTGTACACAGCAAAATTTAAAGGATGCACACCACACCTTATTATAACCCTTTATATAAGTGTCACTGAAGGCTCAAAACCTCCCTGTCTCCTCCTAATATCATTAACCCTAGGAAAAGGCACACAATCTTGCTGGACATTTCTATTACCTATTTCATCGCACAACATGGCGACTAAACGCTTGCCTAAAGGGGAGAAGCTCACGAAAAGCCAGACCAATGTACCAGTATCTGTGAGCACATTTTTTCAACTGTCGGATACAGCAAATAACCCTGCACCCCAGACAGCAACTCCTACTGAGACCTCCACAGATTTACCAAGTACCTCAGAAATGCAGGTAGCTACTTCTTACATCACACAGTTAAAACAAGATATTGGTAATCTGCCTTCAAAAGAGGATTTTGCTTCTCTAAAGTCATTAATAACCAGGGAGCTTACATCCATGAGAACAGATATAAATACCTTGGGGAGCAGAGTAGAGGAAGTAGAAGACATGCAGACTACCATTACCGAAATGCTGGGGGCCCTAGATACGCATGCAAATGTCCAAGCCTCACAAATAGAGACAATGCAAGAAAAAATTGAGGATCTCGAAAACCGCAGTCGGCTGACTAAGGGTGCGGGGTATACCAGAGTCAATAAAGAGCTCCGAACTTACAGAATACATGCAGAATCTCTTTCAACAACTTTTGGGGGTTTCAGATATACCCGAAATGGAATTGGAGAGAGAACACCATGCACTACGTCCACCCCCACCAACTGGAGCGCCCCCCAGGGATGTTATCCTCAAATTCCTGAGATTCACTGACAGGGAGGAAATCTGGACCAAGGCGAGACAACTGAGGAAAATATTGTATTTAGATCACACCCTGCAAATATACCCGGATTTATGCCCAAGCACCCTACAACGTAGAAGAGACGCCCGATTTATCACCACAGCACTACAAGAGAAGACTATCAAGTACCGTTGGGGGTTCCCTTTCAGCTTGGTGGTGACTAATGAAGGTCAGACTCACATTTACAGAGGGCTTCAAGACCTAGAGTCCTTCTCTAAGGGCTTGGGACTGTCACTTCAACCACCTCATCCATCAGAGAAGCCACCCGACAACACAGCTACACTGCCACACTCATCAGCAGGGACACAGTGGCACAAAGTTGTTCACAAGAAGAGGAAGGACAGACCGAAATCGTGAGATCTAACGAAAGACCTTATCATCTCCCAGGTTCCCTGGTTGGGTGAGACTGGTACAGAAGTTTAATGTTAAGCTGTTTTTGTTGTTTATTGTACATAAACTTTAAGTGCCAACAGCTGCCCTTAGCATGAGGTGAGCACTTTGCCTAGAAGAAATCCTAAAGTGTGGTCTTGTTACAAAGACAATTGAAGGCAATTATTTGCCTAATCACCCACACGGACACATTTAATGACTGTATACTGTTGTTACATACCATGCATAGACCCAGTTTGAACCAACTGAGCTATTACCATTGTGCCTAAAATTTGCAAAATTTCTTATTAATATCCATTTATACCATCCTTATAACGGATGTCAAATAATTCCACATCTGCCTGGGTCCAAGTACCCGGCTGACCCCTACCCTATTATAATGATTGTTCTGTCGGAGGGACTGTTAATAAGTCTCTCCGGTGAGGTTTTTATATGTATTAATGGTTACTCGTTATTTGTTTTTGTTATTTTTATTGTTGTTTATTGTATAACACATTGTGCTTGCATAATCACATTCACACCTCCTGATAACTATTTACTGATATATTTTATGTCTGATGTCACTCTCATGGCTACATATTGTTCACACCCGATAGATACTAGCCTCCATACCAATCGACAGCTCATAATTATACTGATATATGATGGCCCCCAATAACACGTAGTTGCACATCATAACAGTCAATGCCAAGGGTCTTAATTCCCCAAATAAGAGGAGTATAGCTATTAAAGATTTTAAAGACAACAAAGGGGATATAATCATGCTACAGGAAACTCACTTCCTTCACAAGAAAGAGCCCAAAACATTTAGATATAAATTTGGAGGCATACTTTGCATGGAATCACAGCAAAACTAACGGGGTGGGTATCCTGATCAAACAGGGTATACCCTTTACTTTACTTAGCTCAGCACGAGATCGAGAGGGCAGGTACTTGATCTTAGTTGGCAAACTATATAACACAATAGTCACAATGGCCTGTGTATATGCTCCTAACACCCATCAAGACATCTTTTTCAAACGCCTTTCGGATGCCATATTAGAGGTCAAAAGGGGTCTTTTGATACTAGGTGGGGAATTTAGTAATTCCCCTAAAAGAGGGGATTTACGTTTGGGGACAGGTCAAAGTTTCCCAAATATCCCAACAGGGTAGGCCTATGTATCCCTGGGGGGCAGTGCCTGATACCTGGTTAAATATCAAAGAAATACAAGGAGAGAAAAGAGGTATCTTGTGGCACACTTAAAGGGAAAACTTTGTTTTCAATCTAATATTTTAGAAAAGGCACTAAGGAAAAAAATTACAGGGAGTGCAGAATTATTAGGCAAATTAGTATTTTGACCACATCATCCTCTTTATGCATGTTGTCTTACTCCAAGCTGTACTACCAATTAAGCATATTAGGTGATGTGCATCTCTGTAATGAGAAGGGGTGTGGTCTAATGACATCAACACCCTATATCAGGTGTGCATAATTATTAGGCAACTTCCTTTCCTTTGGCAAAATGGGTCAAAAGAAGGACTTGACAGGCTCAGAAAAGTCAAAAATAGTGAGATATCTTGCAGAGGGATGCAGCACTCTTAAAATTGCAAAGCTTCTGAAGCGTGATCATCGAACAATCAAGCGTTTCATTCAAAATAGTCAACAGGGTCGCAAGAAGCGTGTGGAAAAACCAAGGCGCAAAATAACTGCCCATGAACTGAGAAAAGTCAAGCGTGCAGCTGCCAAGATGCCACTTGCCACCAGTTTGGCCATATTTCAGAGCTGCAACATCACTGGAGTGCCCAAAAGCACAAGGTGTGCAATACTCAGAGACATGGCCAAAGTAAGAAGGCTGAAAGACGACCACCACTGAACAAGACACACAAGCTGAAACGTTAAGACTGGCCCAAGAAATATCTCAAGACTGATTTTTCTAAGGTTTTATGGACTGATGAAATGAGAGTGAGTCTTGATGGGCCAGATGGATGGGCCCGTGGCTGGATTGGTAAAGGGCAGAGAGCTCCAGTCCGACTCAGACGCCAGCAAGGTGGAGGTGGAGTACTGGTTTGGGCTGGTATCATCAAAGATGAGCTTGTGGGGCCTTTTCGGGTTGAGGATGGAGTCAAGCTCAACTCCCAGTCCTACTGCCAGTTTCTGGAAGACACCTTCTTCAAGCAGTGGTACAGGAAGAAGTCTGCATCCTTCAAGAAAAACATGATTTTCATGCAGGACAATGCTCCATCACACGCGTCCAAGTACTCCACAGCGTGGCTGGCAAGAAAGGGTATAAAAGAAGAAAATCTAATGACATGGCCTCCTTGTTCACCTGATCTGAACCCCATTGAGAACCTGTGGTCCATCATCAAATGTGAGATTTACAAGGAGGGAAAACAGTACACCTCTCTGAACAGTGTCTGGGAGGCTGTGGTTGCTGCTGCACGCAATGTTGATGGTGAACAGATCAAAACACTGACAGAATCCATGGATGGCAGGCTTTTGAGTGTCCTTGCAAAGAAAGGTGGCTATATTGGTCACTGATTTGTTTTTGTTTTGTTTTTGAATGTCAGAAATGTATATTTGTGAATGTTGAGATGTTATATTGGTTTCACTGGTAAAAATAAATAATTGAAATGGGTATATATTTGTTTTTTGTTAAGTTGCCTAATAATTATGCACAGTAATAGTCACCTGCACACAAAGATATCCCCCTAAAATAGCTAAAACTAAAAACAAACTAAAAACTACTTCCAAAAATATTCAGCTTTGATATTAATGAGTTTTTTGGGTTCATTGAGAACATGGTTGTTGTTCAATAATAAAATTAATCCTCAAAAATACAACTTGCCTAATAATTCTGCACTCCCTGTAAAATATAACTTTTATTGGTTTCTTTAAAACAATATTATAACATGAAAAAATAACATAAAAAAATAGGGAGATTTGATGTTTGCAATATTAAAAGTGTATCCCAAATGGTACTAAATTATCATTTATGAGTCACATAGGAACAGCTAGATATTTGCTGTTACCAAGTAACCTCTATCAGTCTATATGTAATTTTCCTATTACCGTGGGAATATACTTGTACTCATTAGTGTCAAATATCCCTAGAGATGATCTAAGTCATCAAACATTACTTGCTATGGTAAAAATAGGTGTGAAAAAACATTAAAATTGCTGTGTCAGGGATCACACAGGGAGATAGTGTATAACTTGTAGGTGTAACTTGCGATTTCAACTTTATGGGGTAATCTGTCAAAATATTTAGTGTAACAATATATTCCAAACTTTTATTACCGGTGGCTGAGTGAGGTGCTTAAACAGTGCTGCAGCATTGCCCCAACCGAACACAAACTGATTTGGTTTGGACCACAAAATAGCATGAGTAATGCCCAATAATTAATTTTTAAATATAAAGATTGCCCCCAAAAAATACACAGTATTAAGTTGAAAACCCCCCCTGAGGTGTTAAAGTATTATTGGAGACGTCTTCCAATAATAGGATAGTGTCCTGTGACACAGCTTGTTTTAAAATTTATATATGTGCTTCTCGTTATACACAAGGGGAATAACCCCTAAATCAAAGTTTTCTAAATCGATATATTTAGCTAGAGACCCGTTAATGGGTAATGGACAAAGTGTCACTTGTTAGAGGTAGTAAATAAGGGTATTGTAAATAGGAGCAATGTGGATACTCCACAATCCAATAATTACCATCACACTATGATTTACAATAGTTCAGCAACAAGTTTTTACCCACTAACTACCCGCCAAGTTTAAGCTAAATTGCCGACATACGGCCAACAAAATTAGATTTCTTTTTTAAACAAAAAGCATAAGGAGAAGCAGAGCGAACGCCTGACGCGCGTTTCGCATACTGCTTTGTCAAAGGCGCCGAACGTCCTTCATGCCTCCTCATTTATATCCAAGCCAGCCAATCAGAAAGAAGGTGTGTGCAAAACACATGATGAGGGTAACCAATCCTGAAGCATTGGCAACGTCATTGATAATGGTTACATATTACTGGGTTAAGAAAAATAAAGGTGTGTGATATAGCCGGCCAATCAGGTTACGATCTCGGGCAAAATGTAAACAAGCCGTCAAAAATAAACTTGTCAGAAATCACATCTATATTGCATCTACATTTGTGTTAAGCGAGGACTAGCTATTAGGGAATCACTTATGGAGTGTGTCCCTTCATATTTGAAAGACAATCTCCCTATACTATACGTACATATGCATATCTTAAGTGTTGTGATCAAGTGAAAGCCGTACCAATACTGGGTATTCAAATAAGTTGCCTATCATTTTGAAAGACTTATACAGGTTTTCACCCTTAGGTAGTTTTGACCAATTATATGCATTCCGATATTATGTTTACCTAGTATCTTAAATTTTTGTACCTGTTTCTGAAATTATCAATGCTGTTGTTTGGGGAGATCTTTTATATATAAATATCTGTGAAAAGAATAATATGTGTCAAAAAAGATTATAGAGATAGCTGTGTTCTAGTTTCGTATCAAACATGTGTATTAACATGTCCACACAGATGTGTAGCTTATACATAGGTGCTCTTTTTGAAAATAATCTGTTTGACAATGTGTTCGTTGCCCTATCTTAAATGCCCAAGTTATTAACACAATAGATTCAGTTTTGATCTATTCGTTTTTAATACATCCCTGTTCACATATTTACCATGTTCACACAAGAGTGTTGTTTAAATATAGATGAATGGATCAGTGTTTATCACTGTCCATTCTTTTTTCATACTATATACATTCACATGTTTTACATGTTCATACTTGTGTGTTACTTATATCTAGATACCTTTATGTTAGTATATCGACTAAAGTGCTCGCTCCCAATGGGTCTATGACATAACTTGATTACATAGATCAATGATTATCACTGTCATATGAAAAGAGAAAAGAGCTTAAATTGGAATATTCACCAGTCACCTATAGAAGTTTAAGGCCATCTATACTCACTCTGTATAAATACCTTGATATAAAAAAGTGGTAAAACAATGTTATGGTATACCGGCCTAAATATAGCTAACACATGTAGGTTTCCATGTGTGACTATACTAATTATTTCTTATCATACCTATTGTATGTTATAGCTACCCGTACTCATATATTACGTGCACCATTTCTTAGTTTTCTGATGTTATCATCCATTGGATCAGAAACAATTATATGTCACTGTATGTGAGATTATCTATAATCTCTGATTCAACATTATTGTGCATATGATTTGTAGCATCTTTCCAGGTTCTCATACATATATATGGGTTGGATCAATATCATCTATGAGTATGGTAGTTTTATAAGTATGAGCTAAAGGATAATTGTTCATTAAGGCCTTTGGGGGCCATGGTCTGAAGTCTGAAAATCCATTTTGTCTCTTCTCTTAGAAGAGTCGTTTCAATGTTATGTGGGCCACAATCAGAGATAAAATTGTTAAGAGTCATTTTATTAAAAGTGTTAACAAAAGAAAAGATAACCTCAAGGGCACATACCCTTGTGGAACATGTAAGTTCTGCCCATATATGTGTAAAGTACAACAAATTGAGATTTTTCCCAAAGGGACTATATACATGAATGACCTCTACAATTGTAGAACTAGAAACATCATATATTGCATACAGTGTGTTTGTAATAAAAGATATGTGGGCATGTCAACTAGAGAACTAAGAACAAGACTTGGGGAACATATTGGTAATATCCGTAACGCTGAAAAAGATTTGGAAAATGGAAAGAAAATTACATCAGTGGCCAAACATTTTCTAGATAAACATAAAGGAAAACCTGACCTAACATGCTGGATATTACAGAGAATTAGACCAGGGATTAGAGGCGTTAACATTGAAACGACTCTTCTAAGAGAAGAGACAAAATGGATTTTCAGACTTCAGACCATGGCCCCCAAAGGCCTTAATGAACAATTATCCTTTAGCTCATACTTATAAAACTACCATACTCATAGATGATATTGATCCAACCCATATATATGTATGAGAACCTGGAAAGATGCTACAAATCATATGCACAATAATGTTGAATCAGAGATTATAGATAATCTCACATACAGTGACATATAATTGTTTCTGATCCAATGGATGATAACATCAGAAAACTAAGAAATGGTGCACGTAATATATGAGTACGGGTAGCTATAACATACAATAGGTATGATAAGAAATAATTAGTATAGTCACACATGGAAACCTACATGTGTTAGCTATATTTAGGCCGGTATACCATAACATTGTTTTACCACTTTTTTATATCAAGGTATTTATACAGAGTGAGTATAGATGGCCTTAAACTTCTATAGGTGACTGGTGGATATTCCAATTTAAGCTCTTTTCTCTTTTCATATGACAGTGATAATCATTGATCTATGTAATCAAGTTATGTCATAGACCCATTGGGAGCGAGCACTTTAGTCGATATACTAACATAAAGGTATCTAGATATAAGTAACACACAAGTATGAACATGTAAAACATGTGAATGTATATAGTATGAAAAAAGAATGGACAGTGATAAACACTTATCCATTCATCTATATTTAAACAACACTCTTGTGTGAACATGGTAAATATGTGAACAGGGATGTATTAAAAATGAATAGATCAAAACTAAATCTATTGTGTTAATAACTTGGGCATTTAAGATAGGGCAACGAACACATTGTCAAACAGATTATTTTCAAAAAGAGCACCTATGTATAAGTTACACATCTGTGTGGACATGTTAATACACATGTTTGATACGAAACTAGAACACAGCTATCTCTATAATCTTTTTTGACACATATTATTCTTTTCACAGATATTTATATATAAAAGATCTCCCCAAACAACAGCATTGATAATTTCAGAAACAGGTACAACAATTTAAGATACTAGGTAAACATAATAACGGAATGCATATAATTGGTCAAAACTACCTAAGGGTGAAAACCTGTATAAGTCTTTCAAAATGATAGGCAACTTATTTGAATACCCAGTATTGGTACGGCTTTCACTTGATCACAACACTTAAGATATGCATATGTACGTATAGTATAGGGAGATTGTCTTTCAAATATGAAGGGACACACTCCATAAGTGATTCCCTAATAGCTAGTCCTCGCTTAACACAAATGTAGATGCAATATAGATGTGATTTCTGACAAGTTTATTTTTGACGGCTTGTTTACATTTTGCCCGAGATCGTAACCTGATTGGCCGGCTATATCACACACCTTTATTTTTCTTAACCCATTAATATGTAACCATTATCAATGACGTTGCCAATGCTTCAGGATTGATTACCCTCATCATGTGTTTTGCACACACCTTCTTTCTGATTGGCTGGCTTGGATATAAATGAGGAGGCATGAAGGACGTTCGGCGCCTTTGACAAAGCAGTATGCGAAACGCGCGTCAGGCGTTCGTTCTGCTTCTCCTTATGCTTTTTGTTTAAAAAAGAAATCTCCTAATTTTGTTGGCCGTATGTCGGCAATTTAGCATAAACTTGGCGGGTAGTTAGTGGGTAAAAACATGTTGCTGAACTATTGTAAATCATAGTGTGATGGTAATTATTGGATTGTGGAGTATCCACATTGTTCCTATTTACGATACCCTTATTTACTACCTCTAACAAGTGACACTTTGTCCATTACCCATTAACAGGTCTCTAGCTAAATATATTGATTTAGAAAACTTTGATTTAGGGGTTATTCCCCTTGTGTATAACGAGAAGCACATATATAAATTTTAAAACAAGCTGTGTCACAGGACACTATCCTATTATTGGAAGACGTCTCCAATAATACTTTAACACCTCAGGGGGGTTTTTCAACTTAATACTGTGTATTTTTTGGGGGCAATCTTTATATTTAAAAATGAATTATTGGGCATTACTCATGCTATTTTGTGGTCCAAACCAAACCAGTTTGTGTTCGGTTGGGGCAATGCTGCAACACTGTTTAAGCACCTCACTCAGCCACCGGTAATAAAAGTTTGGAATATATTGTTACACTAAATATTTTGACAGATTACCCCATAAAGTTGAAATCGCAAGTTACACCTACAAGTTATACACTATCTCCCTGTGTGATCCCTGACACAGCAATTTTTTTTTTAATTTTTTTTTATAATTTTTATTGAGGTTCTTTACGATACAAACAATCAATAATTGTCAATACATATTACTAAGTAAGGTAAAGTAAATTATTTCAGAGCAGGTGACTAGGACAAATCAAATTAATGAACAGTATGCATATTACCCACTCATTGCATGCAGTAAATACTATTCAAACAGTATACCCACCATGACATTAAAGTGGCCACTCTTGGACCACATATTCGATATCAACCAAACTGGACGTGGGTGAACATTATTGTTAGAGGGCCACTCATGGACCCTAAATGAAGAACCTCTATTTTATATTTTTCAACAGATCTGAGATACTATATAACTGGTAACTATGTAAACACTTTTATATTTCTGTGTATTTATTAAGTATTGCAGTAAATCAAGTTGAAAGTAAGGATACTTGGGACTCCGCCAGGCGTGTAACTCAGGTAGGAAGTTAGCAACTGATATAATATTAGAAAGTGGAGCTGCATCTAGGCCTTAAAGCTGTGATTGTGAGATGTATGTATTATTCCGAAAGGAGGAACCTGTGAAGCTAAGTTAGATTTGCATATGGAGGATGAGGGGTAACCTTGCTAATAAAAAAAAAGAAGGAAAGGCGTATTTGGCATATAACTGGGATCCTTTAGGTATAACAGTGCAGAATAGTAGCAGTAAGTAAAATAGGTATGCTGAATTGTAACTTAATCATTTATTGGGACACATAAGAGCTAATTTATGCCTTTGGTGATAACTTTATCTAGATGAAAATTCTAGCCTTGATAGGTGTAAATGCTAGAGCATAGGTAAGGTCTAATAGCTACACTTATTTAGATTAAAGGGAGTTGTCCCGCCATCTCGGCCGCTGACAGCAGGGCACCATCCCAAATTAATAAGCAGAACCACAAGGGAAATAAATAAAATGTTGGACTCAATAGCTTCAGGGTATCATAAGTTAATATGAGGTAAATAAACATATAAGTGAGAGGCTGTATAAGGCAAACATATTTGGAAACAGTAATAGGGTCCCATGCAACACAAAAAAAAGAAAAGAAAAATACTGTAAAAATGAAAACAGGCAGTGTGAAGTGTAGCTTTAGTTAAATAGATAAACAACTAACTGTGGGATCTCATAATGGTGATGTATGGATTGTAGTTAAACTCCTTATTAACCTGAGACAACAGAAGCAGCATTCCAACATTGAAAAGCATGGATCAACAACAAACAGACAGGGGTATCTACACTATGGGTTATTCTTAGTTAGAAGAGGTAAGGTAAGCCCAACATTATATAACTTACAAACTTAACATAAAGAGCGTCCCTGGTAAAGTTTAGGTACTTGGAATATCTGGAGAGCCATATGTATAGTTCCATATGTCGGGTTTAGCCGACTCCAGCACGATTGCAGTTATTACCTCCCATGTATACCCAGCCGCATAACAGCAAGGGCATCTGTGACTCTGTGGGAGTTCTCCTGCGATACCGCGACTGGGTAGGAGTGAACCTTAAGGGGAGAAGCAATGTAGGGGACCGGAGCCTTTTAGACATCATCACATACCGAGTTGTGGAGAATAGGCAGTATTGGACCCGCCTAGGAAAAGTTCTCTGAGAAGTCCCCTCTGATCCCGGACCTGCAAGTAAGGCGCCCTGGTCCTTCAGCTGACAGTAGGTAGAGAAAGGTCTGATCTGCTCCGGAGTAGCCCTGGGACCAAGACGTCTTGGTTGTTCTAGATGCTCCTCATGAGTGTAGAGGTCTCCGTACAGGCACTCCACAGCAGCTGTTATAACTAAGCGTTCCTCTGCGAGTCGGTCAATCCTGTAAGTCACAGGATCTCTAGCCGACTCCAGAGGTGGGTCAACAATGTGCGGTAGATGCTGGGGCCCCTTAACATCTCCGCTGCCGCAGTTTATTTCAGCCACACATGAAACAGTCTCTGGTGGAGAACCATTTTTAGTTACAGAGCCAAAGGCTGCGCTCAGAGCTTCAGTGAATGCCAGTTGGTAGGAGTCTAAGAGTCTTCCCAATTCATGGAGAATCTGGTGCTTGCATTCCATGGTAGATGTAAGCGTTAACCAGTAGCGGGCAAATAGGCTTAATTGCAGCGACTGTTGAGATAGCGCTGCTACTAACGACAGGTCTACAGAGGGTACCTGCCGGGGGGTCTAATTAAAGATCACAGTCCTTAATATGCGTAGGGAGTCCTGATGATATATGCAGTCTTGTAACCACTAGGGTGGGAAGATGGCCGCCGCTTGTACAGTATCGGGATAGGCCTCCGGTTCTGACTTTAGATTATAGCACCTACAGATGAATTTAGGTTTTACCAGTTGCCAGGTAGAAGTCTGGGATATATTCAGGCAATATCTCTAGGTTTGTCTCTCTTGCTGGCACCTTGCAAGGTTGTTTACAATGTAGTCAGGACCGGAGCAACAGGATTATGCGGCCATTATCTTGCGCTGCGGACTCCGCCCCCGACACAGCAATTTTAATGTTTTTTCACACCTATTTTTACCATAGCAAGTAATGTTTGATGACTTAGATCATCTCTAGGGATATTTGACACTAATGAGTACAAGTATATTCCCACGGTAATAGGAAAATTACATATAGACTGATAGAGGTTACTTGGTAACAGCAAATATCTAGCTGTTCCTATGTGACTCATAAATGATAATTTAGTACCATTTGGGATACACTTTTAATATTGCAAACATCAAATCTCCCTATTTTTTATGTTATTTTTTCATGTTATAATATTGTTTTAAAGAAACCAATAAAAGTTATATTTTAATTTTTTTCCTTAGTGCCTTTTCTAAAATATTAGATTGAAAACAAAGTTTTCCCTTTAAGTGTGCCACAAGATACCTCTTTTCTCTCCTTGTATTTCTTTGATACTAGGTGGGGACCTTAATGTTTCCCTTAACACAGCATTAGACACATCAACTGGGCTCTCCTCAACACCAAATAGAGTTCTTTACAGAATCAATTAGCATATTAGAGACTTAGCAGTGCACGATACCTGGAGGATACAACATCCGGTAGACCGCCAAAACACTTTTTTTTCCTTCTCACATTCCCGTTTCTCCCGCAGCGACTACATCCTTTTAGACGTATCTTGTCTGTCCCTAGCAGTTAGGTCGGCAATAACCCTCACAGGATGGACGGATCACTCGATGGTGACCTGTTCTATCGAGTGGCCTTCAGCGCCACACTCCACATTTGTTTGGAAATTAGACAATAATTTATTAGATCACCCACTGTATTTAGAAAAGATAGAGAATCGTCTCCAGGAGTATTTTCAAATAAATGTAGCATCTATACCTGATTTTAGACTTGCCTGGGAGGCCCATAAAAGCACAATCAGGGGGGACCTTATCAGCATGCAATCTCATAACCATAAACAACAGTGCATTGCACTGCAGAATGCACTGACTGCTATCACTATGACTGAGGAGAAACTTAAATTATCACCGACGGACAAAACACTGAAAAAGGAACTACAGACTCAAAGAGAAATAGTTAATACCCTCTTAGACAAAGATTGTAAACAACTCGCACTCAAACTACAACAAACTTATTACGATAGCGACAATAAATGTAGTAGACTGTTGGCCCGCAAACTGAGACGGCGAACTCACCGCTCATATATTTTGCCCATTAATAGATCAGGGAAAGACACAGCTTACTCCACCTCTGACATATCTGAGGCATTTTGCGCATATTATGAGTCCCTCTATAACCTACCAGATGCCACTCCTACTGACACATCTAATATTGCCCTTACAGAATCCTTCCTTAAGGACTTAGACATACCAAAGGTCACTCAGGCACAAAAAGAATCTCTTAATTCCCCCTTTACTTTGAAAGAACTCCTCTTGGTTATAAAGGACCTACTGATTGGGATGGCTCCTGGCCCGGACGGCTTTACTAACTACTACTATAAAAAGTATAGTAAAATACTTGCCCCACATTTGCTGACCCTTTTTAACTCTATCTCCAGTACTAACCCATTTCTCAGTAGCTCCCTGACTGCACATATATCACTGATCCCAAAGGAAGGTAAGGACCACTCGAGAGTCGAGAACTATAGACCGATTTCTCTATTGAACACTGATGTGAAGATATATGCCAAACTGCTGGCAGCCCGGTTGAACGCCTTACTTCCAAATTTAATTCATGTTGACCAAGTGGGTTTTGTACCGACAAGAGAAGCTAAAGACAACACTGTACGGGCCATTAATTTAATTGAGTATGTGAACCACTGTGGTATACCTACAGTAGTAGTGTCCACTGATGCTGAAAAGGCGTTCGACCGGGTTAGCTGGCGTTTTCTCCGGGTGGTCCTTATATGAATGGGCCTTGGTGAGACATTTGTAGATAGAGTATTCACCATGTACTCCTGCCCAATAGCTAGAGTCCGGGTAAATGGGTCATTGTCTGCCCCTTTCAGGATATCTAACGGAACCAGGCAGGGATGCCCTCTGTCACCGCTTCTATTTGCCTGTGTAATAGAAATTTTGGCGTTAAAGGTTAGATCCACAGTAGACATCATAGGAGTAAAGGTTAAGGAACATCAACATAAGCTACTTCTGTATGCAGATGATGTGCTCTTTTTTCTAACGAATCCCATACAATCTATTCCAAGTTTATTAAAGCAGCTGGATGAATTTGGAAAGATCTCAAACTTTCTTATCAATCAAAGTAAATCAGAAATTTTAAATATTAACACTCCAGAGGGGGACTTATCACTTATTAAACGGGTATGTACATTTAGATGGCAAAATAGCAAATTGAAATATTTAGGAATATTTCTGACTCCAAGGATTAACCAAATATTCGAGACAAACTTCTTACCTCTCCAATCGACCATTATATCCATCCTGTCCTCTTGGCGTAGGAAACCTTTATCCTGGATAGGTAGGATCAATGTTTTCAAGATGAGCATCCTACCAAAGATACTATATATCATACAGACACTACCCATAGCCCTCCCACGCACTTTTCTTACATCCTTGCAAACTAAAATCTTTGAATTTATATGGAACAAACGCCATGCAAGGATAAATAGGAAGGACATGTATCAGACGTTAGATAATGGGGGGCTAGGTGTACCTGACTTAGTCGCATATTGGAAGGCCACACACTTACAGAGAATAGTGGACTGGTACACTAACTTCAACTTTAAACCTTGGGTTCGCCTCGAACACGACATAACTGGCTGTTTACACCTGGGCACACGGTGCTGGACACCGTCAACTATGGGATCATCACAGGTCCATCTCGCACACACAGTACAGGAGACCATGTTGATATGGGAAAAGACCCTTGTAGAGTTCCCTAATATTTGCTCTGCCTACTCTCCTCTCACTTCTCTTATTTCTAATAAGGAATTTGCCCCTGGCCTTTTGGCAAAGATAAAAAATGACACACAACCGGATAGGGAGTTGATGATTTGTCACCTAGGGAATGAAACTCAGTTGCTTTCTAAGACGGCTCTAATTGAAAAAGGGTTTAATTGTTTCAGAGATTGGTATTTTTATATGCAGTGTTATAACTGCATATAACATCCACACAAAAGGAATATGTTGAGGCCCCTGACAATATTTGAGTCTTTGTGCCATAAAGAATCTCCTACAAAACACATACTATCAGTGTTATATGCACTACTGAAACAAAATGCCCCAGGTCATACCCCTCATTTCATCAATAGATGGGGGGAAGAATTAGGAATCCAGATCTCACATATTGATGCTTCTAAAATATTCATAGCCATTAAGAAATCCGCCACATCTAGTAAACTTATTGAGTTAAACATGAAACTTTTACACAGATGGTGTCTTACCCCATCACGATGTCAGAAAATGTTCAGGGATGCCTCTGACGTATGTTGGAGATGTCAAAACCAAACTGGCCATATGGCACATATTTGGTGGCTTTGCCCTAAAATAATCCCAGTGTGGGAAAAAAATTCAAAGGAAACGTCAAAACTATTAGATAAAACACTACCAGTGGATCCACTCTTATGGCTGTTTCATATCGTCCCCAAAAAATTCACCTTAGAGCAAACTAAATTATTTAATATAGCAAGCAATAGTATTAAGATACTAATAGCCAAGAACTGGAAAAGCTCTGTAATCCCAACCACAGCGCTTTGGGTGCAAGAGTGCAACCGCTCTATATTGCTAGAGGAATATCATTATCTTAAACAACGAAGGTTAGACAGGTACATACAGATTAAGATACCCTGGGAAGAATATTTGAGGAATAAATTCAACTCCCACACATCATAACACCCGTAAGAAATAAAGCGCCAAAACACGTGACCTAGGATATTAGTGAAGGAAATGGAAGCTAACACATAAAACAAACACATTGTGCCTCCCGGTGTCTCTCATGTATTCCCCATGAGAGACACCGGGAGGCACAATGTGTTTGTTTTATGTGTTATTATATGATTTATTGTTCTTTAATCACTGTTTGTTTGTTTGTTTGTTAACTGCATTGTGTATGTGCAGTCCACACAGCTGCAAAGTCATATTGAGTTGTAACTCTATCAATCGTACATGCACAGTGTATAATTCTTTCTTTGCAAAATAAAACTATTTTTGAAAAAAAATAAAAAATACTGGTAACTAAAAGTTGTGTTTCCTGGACTGGTTTAAGGTTTTGAGTATTTGTAGCAATATTTTCAGAGTGAATTTCTACTAGGGTCTCATTACAATTTTTATTCCTGCGTTCCCTATGTTTGGTTGCCATGTCTGGATTAGGTTTGTTTGTGACAGAGAGTGAGGTGATGAATTTATCCATATACGTAGTGAGATACAAATAATATGATAGAACGTTTAGCTCTAAATGTGTACGTTTTTAAAGGAGTGGAAAAGAAAGTGCTTGACGTGTAGGAAACAGAAAAAAGAGAGAAAGAAAAAAAGAAAGAGAGGGAAAAAAATAATTTTCACACACTAAAGAAGTGCTAATTAATATTCTTGTGTGAATGGGGACCAGAATATGGCAATTTATGGACTCCGGTTATGAATATTCTCTAACTCCTTTAATATCAACCTTATGTAGTTCACCTGCAAGTTTCGGTATGCTGGATTTATTGGAATTCCTCTAGTTTATTTGTAATGGGTAAATTTAAGTATCAATTATGTTTAAAGTACTATTTAAGAGCTAATATATGTGGATAGAGGAGTATAATAATCTTTCCTCTTCCCTTTTCCTCTTTTCTTATACCTCTATTCCAACTAATGTAAATACCAAAAAATGGAAAAAGGGATAAACTTCTATCTCAATAACAGCTTGTAACATTTAAACTTGTTATGAGCAATTATGTCAATATTAAACCTCCAGTTTCCAGTAAATATCTTTAAGGAGAATCTACCTTTTGACAATTCTTTTATATTAAAGTAATTCACATAATAGGAGGTTACCTTAATGGTCCCAAAAGTTATATATATATATATATATATATATATATATATATAAGATTAAACCTGTTAACCTTAAGAAAAGTGGCAATAGATATCTGAACAGTATATGTTGAATCACTAATATATGAATTAACCATCAATGTATACAGTTTTCTGAATCTGATGACTCTTTTTCATAGGATTGTAAATTGCTAATTCCCCAACTATTTTGTTATTTTAGATCCTTGTTAAAAATAATAGGTAACATTCTCTTGGTAATTTATGACTTCAATTTCTAAAAAAACATTTAAGCAACTCAGCTTAATTACAAGATTTTTAACTTAAATAATCAATACCCTCTCGGGGGGAAATTAAGGCTTAAAGTACTGTGGATGTTAATCCTTTTGTTTTAGCCGAAACTAATGTTCCTTGAATAGACTAGTTTAAGCAGTTTCTTTCAGATAGACTTTTCTGCATGAAGGTTATTTTTACTTCTCACAATATGTCCCCCAAAGTCTTTTTTATGTATCTTTTACTCAGTTGTCTTATATACAATGGTTAGATCCAAACTCAGCAATTGTCCCACACTCACCCCTCCGGCGTCTCTGTTTCCAAATGAGAAGATCTGCTGCGCTTCTTCAACTCAACTTAACGATAGCTTCCTTAATGTGGCTATGTTATTGAGTCGTGGCTTTAATCTCTCCTTGTCTATCTAGTGCAGGGCAGCAGGTCTCAGAGCAGTGTATCGAGCCGTATAGGGGAGCTGGGTCTGCTTCCGTGTCGAGTCGTGGATATTCGCCAACACCACCGTTTTGCACTCTCTTGCTTGCTGGCCCTAGAGAGACTCCGTAGTGCTAGAACGTTACCTCCCCCTCGCAGCATCGGTGGGGGAAGAATTGTGAACGCAACTGTAGGCAGCGCTTTTCCACTCACTATCCTCTGCTATGGGTATCGCTCCATCTTCTTCCACAATTTGTGAACGACAGCCAGGCGGCACCGTCGGCTTTCCTGCCTCAACAGGAGAAGCCTCTTCACCGCTGGGGTCCGGTAGGATTATAGTAGGGGATCTCTAAGTTGCAAGACTTATGTCTATTTGGCTATCTACCCCCTTCACGGTGTATCGGAGGGAGGGAGAATTGCCTGTGATGTTGTGTAGCCTTTGCCAGGAGCTTCTTCCCAATATGTTCTTTGTATGGCTCTAAGGCTAAGAGATTTCTTTTCTTTAAAGCGTCGTTAAGGCTTTATGACAAGATTGTCAAGTTGCAGATCCTGTTATGTTTGGCTATCTACCCCCCTTGCGCTGCATCGGAGGGAGGGGGGGACTGCCTTTGATGTTTTTTAGCCTTTCTCTAGGGTTTCTTCACAGGTTGTTCTTTATGAAACTCCAAGGCTGAAGGAGGTTTTTTAATTTTTTTCCCTTAAAAAGCCGTTAGATTTGTGCTTTGTGGGGTTCCTCAGGGCTAAAAACCAAGCCGGCTGCAGACAATTTCCTTGGTCACTAAAGGGCCCGGCGCGAAAACTCCGCCAGTGGACTAACTGCAGGGGATAGGAGCTTGCACACCTTGACCTGAGCACAAGCTCCACCTCCGGAACTCCCTAGGACCTAGAGCATGCCATTTTAAACAACTTTCCAATTTACTTGCATTAACTAAATGTGCACAGTCTTTTTATATTTAAACTTTTTGAGTCACCAACTCCTACTGAGCATGTGCAAGAATAAGTGTGTATGCATTTGTGAATGGCTGATCTTGCATTTGCATTTGTTGATTATGCAAATCTACTGTGTTGACTGGTCCTTTAAAGGTGTTTAATTTCTGAGGTTAAGATATAGGATTTGGATTGGGATATGCAATCACTAGTCAGGCCTACATAACCAGACACTTACGTATACAGTTTTATTTCTGTTATCGCATAAATAATCATATAGCTAAACAAACTGCTTTGTTAGCACCACCGTTTTCTACATGATATAGTACACCTTGGTTACTATTGTTGTATAGATAAGGAATTGTTCAATTAAATATGTAAGATCTCTGAGTTGTGAGCAGGGATAGGCACGAGCCAAGGCTGTGGCGGATATTTTCTAAAGTAAAGACCTTTAGTGAAGGACACCAAGGTTCATTTACAATTAAAACTATTATTTTATAGTGCTGAATTTTATTATAATGATGCAGATACCACTGATCCTATAACCAGCCCTTGTCTGGCTATACGCATGTGCCAGTGTCACTTCTGTGTCTTTGTATAGAGCTGGGTGTTATTATACAGATGCAGAAGATACACATCCAGTATTTCACTCAGGTTTTATTTATTCCATAACTTATCACCCAATATTGCTAGCAGTCTCTTGACAAGCCACTAACTTTATTCACACTAAATATTTCCCCTTTCCTGATATTTAATCAGAAAGAAAAGATATACTAAGGTTATTATTCACAACCTTACTATATCTTTTCTTTCTATTTAAATAATACTTAAAATAAAACTCAGGTGCTGGTTAAAGTGCTTTACCTTTGCATATAAAGCTCCAGGGACACAGTGGCAGCTTGCTTCTTGAATCTTCCCTCTCTCTCTGTCTCACTCAGAGTAATTTTCTGGTACTAAGCGGCATCATGTGGGAGTGGCCACAACCCTGCGAAACGTGGCACCGCGTGTGTTAAGGAGGAGTCAGGACCAGTATTCATCTGTCTTACTCCTCCTTCCCCAAAGCAAAATGGGCGGCGGAAACTGCAAGGGCCAGTCACGGACACCAGAGTCAGGTACAAAAATCTATTTAAACCTCAGGTCCCCTGAAATCTAAGAATCTGCTATATTTAGTTTAAGCCCTTTTTTTTTTCCTTCTCATATTTGTACTTCCACTATTGTTTGGATCATGACACGAGTAGTTAAGTCGAATTCACATTTTTGCTTCTGGTATATTCACAATATCTCACTGTATGTAAGGGTCCTTTGATTCACATGGAAAAAAAAATTCAGACACTAAAAGTAATTCACCGGCTATGCAGCCTAAACACAAGGAAAGGAAAACTAAACTCACTGATATTAGCTCTGAGACCTGTATTGAACCTGCTCCAACTAACTTTGACTTTACATTACTTGTACACCAATTTTCCGACTTATTTACACCTCAATGTGATGCACTTAAACATGAAATGACAAATATGGTTACTGAATTCAGACGATTCTCTGCTAGAATGACTGAGGTTGAAACCAGGGTGTCTGAAGCTGAGGATCAAATTAATATACAGGACCACTCTATTCTATCTCATAGTAATTAAATTAATACATTGCAAACTAAAATGGAAGAGTTAGAAGATAGAATGCGCCATAACAATCTTAGAATTGTTGGTCTACCGGAAACACTGGATTTCCAAGACCTATAGACATTTGCTTCTTCTAGACTACCCCAACTTGTTGGGATGCATACAGAGAACACACCACTGGCCATAGAAAGAGTTCATAGGATTGGTCCACCAGGTAGGAATACAGATGGCACATTTAAGGCAAGATCAGTTCTAATCAAATTTTTAAACTTCCAGGACAAATCTAACATACTGAGACACTATCGTAAGACTAATCACATTATAATTGATCAATTCAAAGTTTTAGTGTTCCAAGACTTTTCAGCTGACACATTAAGCAAGAGAAGGGCTATGCCACCCTTCTGCTCCAAGCTAATTAAAGCTAATTTCAATGCCAGGCTGTTATACATGGCTAAAATTATCTTAGATAAGAACAGTGATTCAATCACCTTGAACAATGTAACAGACGCTCAGGACTTTTGTCTAAATAATCATGTAGAATAACATTTGTTTTTTTTTTTAATATATCTACAACGGTACAGATCAATGGACAGTATTGACTGTTTGTGGTTTTATTTATTTTCCTCTTTCTTTAAATATCCTATCAAGATCATAGTTGATGCTCTAAATTTACAAGCGGACGGGAAGAGGGAGGAGAGAGGCTGGTTTTATTGTTTTACTCCTTTTTCCACCTTTTTTAATTTTTTTTATTTCCGTGTGTCGCCCCACTTATGCCCCAAACTTCCATTTATTCGATGGATAGTCTGAAAATTGTATCCTGGAATGTGCGGGGGATTCTCTTGCCAATTAAGAGAAATTCAATTATAAACCAAATAGGGAACAGACCTGATATAGCATTTCTTCAAGAGACCCACCTTAAACCATTACAGGTCCTCAAACTAAAATCTAAATGGGTGGGGGAAATTTTGGCCTCCCCTTATGATAAAAAATAAGGGCATCGCTATCTTGTTTAACAAACAACTAACATTTCAAATTTTATCTCAAGATATTGATCCCAAGGGGAGATTTTTAATAGTGGAAATTCAGATTTATGATTTACATCTTGTTTTATGCAATGTCTATGGCCCGAATACGCCAGATAAAGAGTTCTGGGAAAATTTAAGTTTAAAATTATTCCACCATGCTGGGAAGCATCTGATTCTTGCGGGAGACTTCAATATGACTTTTGCCCATTTACTAGATAGAGCTAATCCCAAATTCTCCCCTAGGAAGATTAAAGAAGCTAAAGTTCTACAAAATATATGTGCTAAACTTTCCCTAAAGGATATTTGGAGACTTCAGAACCCTGATCTTAAAGAATTTACATGTGAATCCTTATCGCATAAAACTTTCTCACGGATTGATTTTTTTTTATATTCTAACAATATGTTGGGTCTAGATTGCAAGGCAGGTATAAATGAGATAATCATTTCAGACCATGCTATTATATCTTTAGAAATTAATATTAAAAATTCCCAAAAGCACAATAGATTGCGATCCCCCCCATAATATTTATTACATGATATTTGCTTTAAAAATTGGCTGAAATCTAAATGGGAAGAATACCACCACTATAATTTGATTTCGATTATATTGATAAGCCAGAAATCTTCTGGGAAACAGCAAAATCTGTACTCAGAGGGGAAATAAAAGCATATTTATGTAAATGGTTAAAAAAGAGCAATGATGCGGGAAGAACAGCTCTCCAATAAAGTTAAGAACAAATTTACAAATGGTTGAGAGACCAAGTCGCACCAATTTTGTTTTCATTATTTAACAGATACTATATTGAAAACAAGATAGATTCCAGGTATTTTACAGTTTCCAATTTTGCGCTAATTCATAAAAAAGAGAGAGACCCCGAATGCCCTGCGTTTTACAGGCCTATATCTCTATTGAATCAAGACTACAAAATATTGACATCTATTATTTCCAATAGACTTAAAAACTACCTTAATCCTATCATACATTTAGATCAAGCTGACTTCATGATAGGAAGGAACCTTGCCAAAAACCTTCGGAAAGCTATGCTAATCTTAGATTACTTCCACAATAAACCTGTATTCAAAAAATCACACCTAAGATTACAGGGAGTGCAGAATTATTAGGCAAGTTGTATTTTTGAGGATTAATTTTATTATTGAACAACAACCATGTTCTCAATGAACCCAAAAAACTCATTAATATCAAAGCTGAATAGTTTTGGAAGTAGTTTTTAGTTTGTTTTTAGTTATAGCTATTTTAGGGGGATATCTGTGTGTGCAGGTGACTATTACTGTGCATAATTATTAGGCAACTTAACAAAAAACAAATATATACCCATTTCAATTATTTATTTTTACCAGTGAAACCAATATAACATCTCAACATTCACAAATATACATTTCTGACATTCAAAAACAAAACAAAAACAAATCAGTGACCAATATAGCCACCTTTCTTTGCAAAGACACTCAAAAGCCTGCCATCCATGGATTCTGTCAGTGTTTTGATCTGTTCACCATCAACATTGCGTGCAGCAGCAACCACAGCCTCCCAGACACTGTTTAGAGAGGTGTACTGTTTTCCCTCTTTGTAAATCTCACATTTGATGATGGACCACAGGTTCTCAATTGGGTTCAGATCAGGTGAACAAGGAGGCCATGTCATTAGATTTTCTTTTTTTATACCCTTTCTTGCCAGCCACGCTGTGGAGTACTTGGACGCGTGTGATGGAGCATTGTCCTGCATGAAAATCATGTTTTTCTTGAAGGATGCAGACTTCTTCCTGTACCACTGCTTGAAGAAGGTGTCTTCCAGAAACTGGCAGTAGGACTGGGAGTTGAGCTTGACTCCATCCTCAACCCGAAAAGGCCCCACAAGCTCATCTTTGATGATACCAGCCCAAACCAGTACTCCACCTCCACCTTGCTGGCGTCTGAGTCGGACTGGAGCTCTCTGCCCTTTACCAATCCAGCCACGGGCCCATCCATCTGGCCCATGAAGACTCACTCTCATTTCATCAGTCCATAAAACCTTAGAAAAATCAGTCTTGAGATATTTCTTGGCCCAGTCTTGACGTTTCAGCTTGTGTGTCTTGTTCAGTGGTGGTCGTCTTTCAGCCTTTCTTACCTTGGCCATGTCTCTGAGTATTGCACACCTTGTGCTTTTGGGCACTCCAGTGATGTTGCAGCTCTGAAATATGGCCAAACTGGTGGCAAGTGGCATCTTGGCAGCTGCACGCTTGACTTTTCTCAGTTCATGGGCAGTTATTTTGCGCCTTGGTTTTTCCACATGCTTCTTGCGACCCTGTTGACTATTTTGAATGAAACGCTTGATTGTTCGATGATCACGCTTCAGAAGCTTTACAATTTTAAGAGTGCTGCATCCCTCTGCAAGATATCTCACTATTTTTGACTTTTCTGAGCCTGTCAAGTCCTTCTTTTGACCCATTTTGCCAAAGGAAAGGAAGTTGCCTAATAATTATGCACACCTGATATAGGGTGTTGATGTCATTAGACCACACCCCTTCTCATTACAGAGATGCACATCACCTAATATACTTAATTGGTAGTAGGCTTTCGAGCCTATACAGCTTGGAGTAAGACAACATGCATAAAGAGGATGATGTGGTCAAAATACTAATTTGCCTAATAATTCTGCACTCCCTGTAGATATGGTTCTAATCAGTTGACGCAGAGAAGGCATTCAATACGATCTTATGGGACCATTTATTTTCAGCTCTCTAAGGTTTTGGTTTTGTTGGTAACTTCTTACATTTTATTCGTCTTATCTACAAGGCTCCAACCTCTTATATTATTGTCAATGGTAACATCTCTGACAAGATCACTCTAAAAAGAGGCACGCGACAAGGGTGCCCGCTATCACCCTTATTATTCAACCTTTCCCTAGAACCTTTTTTTGATTCTCTTGAGGGAGAAATTGAGAGGAATCAGATTGGGGGACAAGGAATTAGTGTTGTCCCTCTTTGCAGACGATATCCTGATCTTTCTGAGTAATACAAGTCAGTCTATTCCTCGGCTTCTACAACTGATTGAGCTGTATAGCTTATTCTCCGGATATAAAATGTCAGGCTAAAGATGCAATGATTCTACATTGTTTTTGGAAATCCCCTATAATTATTCAATTTTGGAGCAAAATCATTTATTGGTTAAATAGACTATTGGGAAATTACATTAAAATACAGCCACTACTAGTCTTTTCTCTCTCTAAATATTCACCTCTAAACCCAGCCTACAAACTTGTAAATACTGTTATTATGATAATACGGAATTTAATTTTAAAAAATTGGAAAAGTAGACCTGGGCTTAAATTTTCTGAATTTTTGAAAATGCTGCAAAATCAAATGACTTTGGAACAATTCGGATTCTATAATGAAACAGAGATAAAACACTTTTTTCTAAAATGGGAGATGCTGATCTTACCTCTCCCTCTAGAAGTCCAAATCCAAATGGTCTCCTTTATTAAGAAATCAGATTGGTTCAATCAACATATAATCAAAGGTATCTTCCCAGGTGGCTGGCAAAGAAGGAGTTAAAATGTATTTTCCCTCCCCTGTTCCCCCCCTCTTTTTTTTCTCTCCCTCTCACCCTTTCCCTTTCTTTCATAATCTAGCCCAGTGCTTGTGCAGATTGGCATCCTTTCCCCTACATGGACCTTTTCTCTTTTTTGTCCATTCTTTATCTCGTTTTTATTTTTTTTTATTTTTCTCTCCTTTCCTGTTTGGTGGGTAATGCATGCAGGCTCAAGTGGTAATTCCTATTTTGCTTCTGTAGACATGCGATTATCCGCAATTTTTCTGTACTGAATACAACAACTAGTTTAGTTGTGCTTTAAGATGGTTTTACATGTCATCACATAGCAAGTGACTTTATACATGGTTCCTCCCTTCAGGAGTTACATACCGACTCTATTTTCTCTGTTTTAAATACCAAGTTGAGTCTAATGAAAACCATTGTAATATTTTTTTTTCTGTTTTCCTTCTGTTTATGTGATAAAACACAGATAATGTTTATGGACATGTTATTATGTTATTGCTTTTTATCTTTAATGTATCGGTACTAAGCCTCAATAAAATCTTCTTTAAAAAAAAATCAAGAAGACTGCTGCAGACTCCACACATGCCCGCTGCACTCCTGCTGACATGACACGTGACAGTATGACAAGTGACTTTGGTGCAGTACTGACCCAGGCCCGATAAGGTTATAAAAAAACTAACCAGAACACAAGTTTTAGAGTAGGACTCTGTGATGCCCCCCCCCCCCCCATATTCAGCCATGTGCACAATATGATTATTACTGTTTGTCATATAAAATAACAGCAGAACACTTTTGTTTTAAGTTTTATTTTAGGAAAGTGTGTGGGCCCCTCCCAGCCCTAGGGCCCCGGTGCAGTCGCACCGGCTGCACCGCTAATAGGTCTGCCTTTGTTTAGGGCCAGGTAATGCATTTTTGGGTTGATTTGTTTTCTCAACTGTGTTTTCCTTAGTATGTTCTCAAGTTATTTTCCAAGGAATCTACCCTCGTGGTAGGGGAGCATGAAACCACATGAACACCTAAGATAAACCGTAAAAATACATTGTCCATATGATAAAAAAAACATAACTAAAGCTATGATGATTATTTAAAGGGACATGATTCACAAAAGTTGAAGCACTTGAAAGTGATGCAGCATAGCTGTAAAAAGCTGACTAGAAAATACCACCTGAACATCTCAATGTAAAAAGGAAGACATTTTACCTCATAATTTCCTCAGTAGCCACATCCCATTTTAAAGCAGCCCCTGGACTTACAATGAAGCGTACATCTGGCTTGTGCAGACAAAGTCGTGTTATTTTCCTCCTCGGTTTAAGGAAGTTTCCTATGAAATCTTGTGAGATTTTTCTGAAATCTCGTGAGACAACAGAAAAGCGAAGCATGATCTCATCACTAGTGATGTTGATTGGCTTGTTTTTTTGTTTGTTTTTTTGTTTTACTTGCAGCTGGACAGTAGCTGAAGGATAACTGTTCACAGAGCACTTACTCTTGTGAGCTGACACTACAGAAAAGTTATAAAGGAAGAGAAATGGACGGGGCCCTACACTATGGAACAAAATCGGCTGGAGGTGTAAGGGGGGACCTTGGAGAGTGGAGATTGAGAAGGGGGGGGGGCTATACTACAGAATAAATAAAAAAATATATAAAACTAAAAATGGAACAAAAACAAAAAAAAGACAAATTTGTTACTGGCAGACTTGCTGCTATGGTAGAGAGCAGTGGGAGGGGAGAGGGTTAGCATGCTGTTTAGGGGGGAAATCAGGGAGGGTGAGTAGGGATCTACACTACAGAAATATTAAAAATAGTATATATATATATATATATATATATATATACACAAAAGCCCTAGACTGCACAGCTGCAATTAGAGGACTTCTAATCGCCAAACACCAATGGCAAAGCAATGCTATTTCTGAACAAACGGGATCCCAAAAAAGCTTTTACAACCATTTGTCTTATGACTGCAGTAGTTGTATATAAATGATTTCAGTGAAAAACCCAAGGTTTGTGTAGAAATTAATAATATTTTTATATGATTGTATTTAGCAGCCAAATACTGGCATCAAATATACCAAAATCTGCCTAGATCAATACCTTGTGTTGTCTACTTTAACCCCTTCTCTACTTGGAATTTCAGAGAAAAACTTGCCCAAAATGCCAGAGAATTTTTAGCATTTTTTCTATCACTCCATTTAAACAGCAATAGGGCCTTTTTGTTTTGTTTTTTTATTTACCTATCAAAACTATATACATTTTTTTTTAAGTAGACAACCCAAGGTATTGATCTAGGCACTTTTTGGTATATTTGATGCCACCATTTCACCGCCAAATGTGATGATATATAAAAAAAAAAAAGTTAACTTTTTCACAAATTTTGGGTTTCTCAATGAAATTCTTTACATACCACATGGCACAAATGATTGTAAAAGCTTCTCTGGGATCCCCTTTGGCTTTGCCAAATTTTTTTGTGGTAATTATAAGGCCCCTAAATGCAGCTGTACACCACACTGTGGAAATTACCAGCTGTGAAGGGGTTAATTAGTTAGCTGATAAAGGAAATAGTATAGTAATATAGGTATTACCCTCCTACCTCCCACCTCCATGAACTCTCCCAAACTGTTCTCTAACCTGCCTCTCCCACATTATCTAATTTGCTTTGCGCTCTCTTGATAAAAAGCATTCCTAGGCAGGCTCAGGAGCTGGGAGCTAGCTGCTGATTGGTGCCTAGATATATGTCTCCTGTCATTGGTTTACAGATATATCCAGCTAGCTAGTAGTTAATTGCTGCTTCGTCAATAAAGGATATCGCAAGAATTAAGCAAAATTTTATAGAAAAAAAATTGGAAAATTGCATAAAATTGTATCCTCTAAATCTTGAAAGAAATTTTTTGGGTTTCATGTCCCTTTAAGTAAAAAAATGGAGCAATGGTTGTATTTCCAGGAGGAAGCATGGAGGTCTGAGAATATATATGATATATATATTTGTTACACAGAATCCTAATTTAAATGGATATGAAACTCAACATTTTTATTTCACGATTCAGATAGAGCACCTAAAAACACCTTTATAATTTTTTTCTATTATCAATTTTCCTTTGTTCTCTTGGTATCTTATGATGAAAATCAGGGACGTATGCTTAGAAGCCGGACCATTTCTGGAGCACTATATGGCAGCAGTTTTTCAAGAATGTTATCCATTTGCAAGAGCTCTAGATAGCAGCGCTATTTCCTGCAATGCAGTGCTCCAGATGCCTACCTAGGTATCTCTTCAACACAGAATATCATGGGAATGAAGCAAATTTGACAATAGAATTCAAATGGAAAAAATGTAAATGGTATACTCTGTTTAAATTACCAAATACAATTTTTGTGTTTCATATCCCTTAAAGTCCACAATAACCTGTTTTATTAGGCATTGTAAAATAGCATTGCAATGTATATTATTTATATTCCATGTTATTGCTGTAATATTCTTCTGAAAAGTGTTTCTTCCCCTCCTCCAGAAGGCATGGAGAACAGGAGTGTATACAGCAGCTACCCTGCAAAGGAACATGGTGTATATGTAGATAGGTGTACCAGTCATTGTTATCCTTCAAAACCCTCACATATAACCCGCACTGCCTATATACAACAGCGCACTCGCGCTGTTGCTCTCTCTGCAGCATCAGATATTACAAGTTAAAGAAAAGAAAATATAACATTAATGCACATCATCTACGTTGGTGATCTACAGTAATATTTTTTTTTTTCAAAGGGATATGAAACCCATCTTTGTTCCTAAATCAGAAAGAGCATGCGATTTGAATCAATTTCATATTTATTTCTATTATGAATCGTTCTCTTGTTATCTTTTGTTAAAACACAGGTACTTAAAGTGAAGGTAAACTTTGAAGAATGAAAGCCCGGTTTTTAAAAATACTATTAACCCTTTAACGCCGTTAGGACGTTGTATTTTGTCCGAATTTGGCAGGGCTTTAGCGCCGAAGGATGAAATACAACGTCCTAACCGCTTGGCTTTCCTGAAGCCACTGGCACTTCCCTGATGGGATTGCGGTCTGGAGGGCGTGCCTAGCATCATAGGGATGCCCCCCCCCCGACACGATCCCATCATTGAAATCTCGTGATCATGCGCACGATCGCAAGATTTCAATTTGTTTACATCGGAACAGTTGTTCCGATGTAGACAACTTAACCCCGACACGAAAGGGTTAAAAACAGGGGCACTTTCATTCATCAAAGTTTATAAAGCAGCCATTTTGTTTAAAAACGTACCTTTCTGCTTTTCACAGCCGGAGCAGCTTCCCTCGCCCGCAGATCCTCTCTTCACACATCAGCAATGACTAATCCGGCTTCCTCCAATCACGGCTTTTCCCCCAGGGGAGTCATTGCCTAAGGACATGCTGTGATTGGAGGAAGCCAGATTAGTCATTGCTGACGTGTGAAGAGAGGATCTCCATGTGGGGGAAGCTGCTCCGACTGTGAAAAGAACAAAGGTACGTTTTTAAACAAAACGGCTGCTTTCTAAAGTTTGATGAATGGAAGTGCCCCTGTTTTTAATAGTATTTTTAAAAAACACTATATGGCAGTAGTTTTACAGGAATGTTATCCATTATTTGCAAGAGCACTAGATGGCAGAACTATTTCCTGCCATGTAGTGTTCCAGACACCTACCTAGGTATCTCTTCAACAAAGAAAAACATGGGAACAAAGCAAATTTGATAATAGAAGTAAATTGGCTTAAAACAAATAAAAAAAATTGTATGATCTGTCTGAATCACAAAAGAAAATGTTTGGGTTTCATATCCCTTTAACAGATTTTAGCATTTTTCTGTGAACATGTTCCACCTACAAATATAACGTGACTTTGAGACTTTATATCAGGATTTCTTTATAGTAGCAGATCATACTATCTAAAATTGTTTTAAGAAGGAATTGTTTCCCCCTTTCCTTTTCTATATATGATTTCTAGCACAATTTCAGGTCAGAAATCAGAATGACAAAGTTTAAAGGCACAGCCAACTCAAAAATGTTTATTGTTTAAAAAGATAGATACTCCCTTTATCACCCATTCCCCAGTTTTGCACAGAAAACATGGTTATATTAAAAGGACAGGAAACTCCCAAATTGTCTATCATTAGTCGGATAGAACATACACTTTTAAACAACTTTCCAATTTACTTCTATTATCAAATTTACTTCATTCTCTTGTTATTTTTTGCTGAAGGAATTGCATTGCACTACTGGCAGCTAGCTGAACATATCTAGTTAGCCAATCACAAAAGACAAATGTGTGCAGGCACCAATTAGCAGCTAGCTCCCACTAGTGTAGGATATGTGCGTATTCTTTTTCGATAAGGGAAACAAAGAGAACGAAGCACATTTGAAAATAGAAGTGAATTTAAAGGGACACTGAACCCAATTTTTTTATTTTGTGATTCAGATAGAACATGCAATTTTAAGCAACTTTCTAATTTACTCCTATTATCAATTTTTCTTTGTTCTCTTGCTATCTTTATTTGAAATAAAAGCCATCTAAGCTTTTTTGGGTTAAGAACTCTGGACAGCACTTTTTGATTGGTGGATGGATTTTTTCCACCAATCAGCAAGGACAACCCAGGTTGTTCATCAAAATGGGCTGGCATCTAAACTTAGATTCTTGCATTTCAAATAAAGATACCAAGAGAATAAAGAAAATTTGATAATAGGAGTAAATTAGAAAGTTGCTTAAAAATTCATGCTCTATCTGAATCACAAAATAAAATTTTGGGTTCAGTGTCCCTTTAAGTGTCTTAAATGGACATTCCAGCCAAAATTGGAATCCACATGGATGCATTTCAGTTTTGAATAGAAACATTTCTGTAATATACATGGATTAGCAAAAATGCTTCTAATAAAAGCTTTAGCTGTTTTAAAATTGTATTTAAGTATGCACCGTGCACCAGCATTTTAAACAAGGCACTTGCTCAGAGAGCCTAAAGTGCTTGTATCATCTGGTAATGACTGAATTTGCTAATTACTGACATGATACAAGCCCCACTGATGATCTGGGCAGCTGCAGTATTTAAAATGCCAGAACACTGAGAATATCTATCTATGATTCACTAGCACGTGCAGAGAAAAATGTTAACACAAAAACAGTGATAACTTTTACTAGAAGCATTTTTGCCAATATATTTATATTGCAAATATGTTTCTATTCAAAGATGCAATTCATCTATGTGCATTTAAATTTTGACTGGAATGTCCCTTTAAAATTACATGCTCTATCAGAATTATGCAAGTTTAATTTTGACTTTTTTTTATCCCTTTAATAAACTTTTTACCTCTGTGATTACCTTGTATCTAATCCTCTTCTGACAGCCTCCTGATCACATGACTTTTTATTTATTATCTATTGCCTTGCACTTAAAGGGATAGTAAACCACAAAATTTTATTTTTGATTCAGATAGAACATACAATTTTAAACAACTTTCCAATTTAATTCTATTATCAAATTTTCTTCATTCTCTTGTTATTTATTGCTGAAGGGACAGCATTGCACTACTGACAGGAAGCTTACAATATCTATTTAGCCAATCACAAGAGACAAATGTTTGCAGGCACCAATTAACAGCAGCTCCCACTAGTGTATGAAATGTGCGTATTCATTTTTTAACAAGGGATACTAAGAGAACGAAGCACATTTTAAAATAGAAGTGAATTTAAGTGTCTTAAAATGACCTGCTCTATCTGAATCATGCAAGTTTAATTTTGACTTTCCTATCCCTTTAAGCCAATAAATGCAGTCACAATGTCATCAGCAACCCACTGGCGTGAGCACAATGTTATCTTTATGATAAGAGGCTGTCTGTTGTGGCTCAGAAACAGGCAGAAATTTAGAGGTTTAAAAATGATATAAAGTATATTAATATAACAATGTTGATTGTGCAAAGCTGGGGAATGGGAAGTAAAGGCATTTATCTATCTTTTAAACAATAACAATTTTTGTGTTGACTATCCCTTTAAGATTGTTGTTTTTTTTTCCTCTCCAGTTTTCTTCCATTTTTAGAAGTATTTCGCATCAATACTAGCTTTGTTTCCATAATCTACATAGCGTCTTGTCTTTCCTCCCTATCAACATCATATTATTAAAAGCATTACATGTTCACATAACCCACGTATATTCTTTAATAGCCCCGTTTTGTTGGAATCGTGTGTTTCTTTCCTCAGTAAACGTTTCTTCCGCTGAGAAACGCCACACTGAGTGATGCGCATGCGCACTTGCTTCTCACCATAGAGTTCTGTTTCGTAGAAAGTCTTTTGAGGTGAAAGTTCGGAGGTTACAATTTTTCAGGAAGCAATGCAACATGGCTACTACCAAACGAGTGCTTTATGTTGGTGAGTTGTGTAGTCGCATTATTACTTATATTCACAGAAACGATCTAGTATGGTTATTGTATTTTACACGTGCAGCCAGTAGCAACATTATGTGTTTGTTGTTTTTATGTCACGATACAGTTTGTAAGTGCTAATAAGGGATGATTTTGAGGCTAGTAGCAATATGTACAAGAGAAATGTATAATATATGATGTTTAAACGGAAGATTAGCTATAACAAGGCCCGTATCAGTATGTAATAACATCCTGAAGATTTAAAATATAAAAGTAAATAGAGTAGTGGGCTCTGTTTGATTTTGAACACAGTACAATATATGATTTGAATTAGGGAGCAGTTTTTTTGTGGGACAACCAAATTATAAAAAGAAACCTCATCCTTTTATTTATGTGAGGCAAGGAATATTAAAGCAGTGCACTTTTCTGTTTCTGCTTGATTATTTTGTTTTATTGAGTTAGTATCAAGATGACTTCTTATTTATACAGCAGTTGCACAATGCAAGGGGTGCCTCTTTCTCATGAGAATAACATCATTGTATGGGATTACTATTTTATTACTTTCATTTTGGATTATTTATATGCAGGTGGTCTAGCGGAGGAGGTGGATGAAAAAATTCTGCATGCTGCTTTTATTCCATTTGGAGACATAACAGATATTCAGATACCGCTGGACTATGAGACTGGTGAGCACTAACAAGATATTTGCTTTACTAAAGTACAGAAGAGTCAAAGGGATGATTTCTATATGCAACAGATCAACTTTCCCTTTTTTGTTTTGAAAAGAGGACCTGAGAATTGTCATAGAGCCCTGTGCAACCAGCAGTTCACATCTGACTGCAAAATATTTGACTCAGGACGATGAAGTTGCATGTAAACCTCTGATACTTCACCTGTAGTCCTTCCTGTTTACTGAACCAGGAAAGAATGTCACATTAATAACATCTTAAAGGGACAGTCTACAGCATATCTTTTATTGTTGAATAAGAAAGATAATCCCTTTATTACCCATTCCCCAGTTTAGCATAATGATCAGTTATTTCAAATTTTACCTCTGTGATTACCTTGTAGATAAGTCTCTGCAGACAGCCCCCTTATTTCAGTTCTTTTGACAGACTTGCATTTTAGCCAATCAGTGCTGACACCTAGGTAACTGTTGCAGTCATATACTGCCCCCTGGCTCCTCAACTCAATCTCTAGATCATTTTGCTGCCTAGCTACCATTTTCCCTCTCATCAGACAACCCTGCTCTCATTCTTGGGAACTTCAACCTCCCTGTTGACAATCCGAAGGCCTCTTCTGCAAAACAACTTCTGTGACTCACTTTGGTCTGTCACAATGGACTGATTCTCCCACTCACAAAGATGGTCACTCCCTTGATCAAACTTTTAGCTTTTGATGCACTCTCCCACACTTAACAAATTCCCCTTTTCCTCTTTCTGACCATCTCCTCACTTGAAACATCACATCACTCCCCACAACTCTCCCTCCTTCTACCCCTCACACTAAACTCCACAGAAGCATTAAGTCACCAGATCAGCAACAGCTCTCAAACTCTCTAAAACCTCTGCTCTCTTCCATCTCCTCCTTTTCCTGCCATGACCAATCTGCCACTACAGTTCCACCCTTACATCAGTCCTTGACCATTTGGCCTTTCCTACCATAGTTCAGAAGACACACTCTTATCCTCAGCCCTGGCATACTCCTCTGACATGCTACCTACTCAGATGTCCCCGCACTGCTGAGCAACACTGGAGAACATCTTGGTGTCTTGCTGACTTTCTTCACTAAAAGTTAATCTTGAACTCCTACTATTCTGCCTTTTACCTCTCTACTCTTTCTTCAAACCCAAAAAGTAGAGAACTGTCTGTTCTCTACTTTCAATATTCTTCTCTGCTCACCCCCACCTCCTATTACACTTTTTCTCTCAGCTAATTTTTTTGCCAAACCTTTCAATAACAAAATTGATTCCATCAGAATCAACATCATCTCTTAACATAGTAACAGTCTCCAACCCCCTCAAAAGCTCGCAATCATCCAAACCCCACAAAGCCATAAATTCAGCTCTTTTACCCCTGTTCTATCTGAATCCCGAAATAATTTTTTTTGGATCCAGTGTCCCTTTAACTTTAATGTAGCCTTTTTTGGTGCTTCCTCTGCCCCTTTACCACTTTCTGTTGGGGTACCACAAGGCTCTATCCTTGGTCCCTTTCTCTTCTCAATCTATACGTAGTCGTTAGGTTCCTTTACAAAGTCCCACAGGTTTCAATATTATTTTTATGCTGATGACACACAAAATGTACCTCTCTGCACCAGACCTATCTCCTTCCTTGCTACGTGTGTTACTGTCTTTCTCATATCTCATCCTTGATGTCCTTTTACTACCTTAAGCTAAATCTCTCCAAATCTGAGCTCCTTATTTCACCTACTTCCAAAATCTTCACCCCCATTTTTCTATAACTGTCAATAATTCTATCATTACTCCAACCCTTCATGACCGATGTCTTGGGTTCACACTTGACTCAGATCTTTCTTTCACTCATCACATTCAGTCTTTGGCCAATTCCTGCCTCTTTCACCTTTAAAAACATCTCTAAAATTTGACATTTCCTTACACAAGACACAACTAAAATTGTAATCTACTCTCTCATCCTTTCCCGCCTCGACTTCTGCATCCTCTCTGGTCTCCCTAGCTGTTGTCTACCTCCTTTACAATCCCTAATGAATGCCTCTGCCAGGCTCGTCTTCATTACATGATCTTTATCTGCTGCACCTCTCTGCCAATCCCTTCACTGGCTCCCTCTAGCCTCCAGAATTAAACACAAAATTCTGACAAGGCCCCTAAATAGCACTGCTCCCCCTCTAAATCTCAGACATTGTCTGCAGATACTTTCCCTCCTGTCCGCTTCGCTCTGCTCACGACCTCCTCTCCTCCTTTCTTATTACCTCCTCACATTTCCGTCTGCAGGACTTCTCCAGACTGGTTCCTATTTATTTGAACTCTCTGCCTCACTCCACAAGATTTTCCACTAGTTTTGAATGTTTCAAGTGCTCCCTACCTTTCATATCATGCCTATGTTTATAGCAGTACAGAATCTGTTGGCGCTCTACAAATAACTGATAATAATTATAATAATATGCATGTACTGAAATTTTAACTATTAATGTGGTTGCTCTTGTGATCAAAACCAACTATTTAAAATGAAAAAAAAAAAGCAATTCCCTATAGTATGAATTTAATTCAGGTTAGTTTAATGAATGATTAGGACAGGGGTCGACAAATCTGTTAAACATTTAGGAGCCAGACACACTTTTAGAAGCAAGATAGTTGTATTTGTATATTTACATAGGGTAAAACATAATTACATAAACTAAGTTGTAGAATCTAATATAAACATGCCCTTAACACACAAATTTATAAGTGAAGTGATTAGCGTAATTGTACTTGGTTAAAACAGCTTTTTTAGAGTCATCTTAAATAAATGGCCCTGCTATTGAAAAGATTAAAAACGGTTAAACTTAAAGTGATGGTAAAGTTGCGCAACGGTCAAACCGGCATTTATCAATGACATTAAAGTTCTTACTGTTTTAACATTTGATTCCTCGTGTCCCGTATTCCACCCGGCTCTGTCATTGTTATTTATTCTCTGACGTTTTCTCTTTCCTCCAGTTGAAATCCTGGCCGTTAGGTGATCAGGACTTTAGCTATTCCGCCCACTTTATCCATAGCGCATGTGCAAGTTATTTTTCTACCTTGCAAAGTAAAAGTGAGCTCCCGTGTGACGCATGCGCGTTGATCATACTAGGGAATCCCATCTAATACTTTATTTTGAATGCTCGTTTGGTCAAGGGGATCACGATCGCAGAGCAACGATATGCAACGCATCGCTCTAGCACAATAGTAAACAATGAATAGCGTACTTCATTGTTTTTCATTGTGACAGAGAAATTAGACTTGCCCATGCGCACAGCTTACTGTCTTGGGAGCGAGCCTAGATGCTGGCGTAGAGAGCAGGTGGGACCGCTCTCTACATTATACATATATTAGAGCAGCAACTACAACGGGGCAGGAGCAAGGTACAGTAACACAGAATTTTTAGATTAGTCATTTATTATTTAGAAACTATACAAAAAATTTTTTTAGCAACTTTGTTCATAAACATATAGGCAACCTAGATAATCGCACAAAACGTTGCAACTTTACCATCGCTTTAATAAATTATGAATGATATTATCATAGGGATAAAACTTGAGGTATTCTAATAATCACCGATGATTAGATATTTGAAAATTATTATACTGAAAAACAACTCAGTGGTATAAATGACTGTTACGCTTAAATTTTCTATATATTATCACTTCCGTGTAAATGGTAAAATAATGAACGAAGAAACGGATGTTATTTTTCAAGTATTCAGTTAATTATTCATACTGTATATTTTACCAACCCTTTAAACCCTTTGGTGAGCAAATATAAAAATAATAATCTACTTTAGTTGTTCCAAATGATATGGCCTATCTCCTCGTGAATTGTTGTGAATGTGATTTAAAACCCATCACTGGTGACAATCCTATTGCCCATTCTGAGCACATGAACACAAGTAGTCCAGTTTCTTAAAGGGATACTGAACCCAAATTGTTTTCTTCCATGATTCAGATAGAGCATACCATTTTTAAGCAACTTTCTAATTTACTCCTATTATCAATTTTTCTTCATTCTCTTGGTATCTTTATTTGAAAAAGCAGGAATGTAAAGCATATGAGCCAGCCCAATTTTTGGTTCAGCACCCTGGATAGCGCTTGCTGATTGGTGGCAATATTTAACCACCAATCAGCAAGCGCTACCCAGGTGCTGAACCAAAGATGGGCCGGCTCGTAAGCTTACATTCCTGCTTTTTCTAATAAATAATATACCAAGAGAACAAAGATAAATTGATAATAGGAGTAAATTAGAAAGTTGCTTTAAATTGCATGCTCTATCTGAATCATGAAAGAAAACATTTGGGTTCAGTATCCCTTTAAGATTATAGGCATAATGTAAAATAATGAACACATTCATATATATATATTACAGTGTTCTCCACGTAAAATTTTGCCAGCTTTGTAGTATTATAAAGTAGCTGGGTGGGGGCATATTAATGCTTTTGCAATATTATAACATTTTTGATAATTCATATTACAAGTGTTACCACACTAAACCCAAATTTTTTTCTTTCATGATTCATACAGAGCATACGATTTTAAGCAACTTTCTAATTTACTCCTATTATCAATTTTTCTTTGTTCTCTTTCTATTTTTATTTAAAAAGCAGGAATGTGATGCATAGGAGCCAGACCATTTTTGGTTGAGAACCTGGGTTATGCTTGCTTATTGGTGGGTAAATGTATGCCACCAATAAGCAAGCGCTATCCATGGTATTGAAACTAAAATGGGCTGGCTGCTAAGATTTACATTCTTGCTTTTAAAATAAAGATAGCAAGAGAACAAAGACAAATTGATAATAGTAGTAAATTAGAAAGTTGCTTAAAATCGTATGCTCTGTATGAATCATGAAAGAAAAAATTTGGGTTTAGTGTGGTAACGCTTGTAATATGAATTATCAAAAATGTTATAATATTGCAAAAGCATTAATATGCCCCCACCCAGCTACTTTATAATACTACAAAGCTGGCAAAATTTTACGTGGAGAACACTGTAATATATATATATATATGAATGTGTTCATTATTTTACATTATGCCTATAATCTTAAAGGGTGTCCCTTTTAAGCTATACAAAGCGCAAATCAATTACATAATTTAATATACATTTATTTATATAAATTTGTTGCACAAATTGTGTGTATGTATGTATATATATATATATATATATATATATATATATATATATATATATATATATATATATGGACAAGTTTAGGCACCCCTGACAATTTCCATGATTTTTGATTATAAATAATTGGGTGTTTGGATCTATCAAATAACTGAAGGACACAGTAATATTTCAGTAGTGAGATGAGGTTTATTGGATTAACAGAAAATGTGCAATATGCATCAAAACGAAATTAGACAGGTGCATAAATTTGGGCACCTCAAGAGAAATATTACATCAATATTTAGTAGAGCCTTCTTTAGCAGAAATAACAGCCTCTAGACGCTTCCTATAGCCTGTAATGAGTGTCTGGATGAAGGTATTTTGGACCATCCTCCTTGCAAAACATCTCCAGTTCAGTTAGTTTTTATGGTTGCCGAGCATGGACAACCCGCTTCAAATCACCCCACAGATTTTCAATGATATTCAGGTCTGGGGACTGGGATAGCCATTCCAGAACATTGTACTTGTTCCTCTGCATAAATGCCAGAGTAGATTTTGAGCAGTGTTTTTGGGTCGTCTTGTTGAAATAGCCAGCCCTGGCGTAACTTCAACTGTATGACTGATTCCTCAACATTATTCTCAAGTATCTGCTGATATCGAGTGGAATCCATGCGACCCTCAACTTTAACAAGATTTCCAGTACTGGCACTGGCCACACAGCCAAGCATAATGATGGAACATCCACCAACTTTTACTGTGGGTAGCAAGTGTGTCTTGGAATGCTGTGTTCTTTTGCCGCCATGCATAATGCCCCTTGTTATGACCAAATAACTCAATCTTTGTTTCATCAGTCCACAGCACCTTCTTCCAAAATGAAGCTGGCTTGTCCAAATGTGCGTTTGCATACCTCAAGCAACTCGGTTTGTGGCGTGTGTGCAGAAAATGCTTCTTCCGCATCACTCTCCCATACAGCTTCTCCTTCTGCAAAGTGCACTGAATTGTTGAACGATGCACAGTGACACCATCTGCAGCAAGATGATGTTGTAGGTCTTTGGAGGTGGTCTGTGGGCTGTTTTTGACTGTTCTCACCATCCTTTGCCTCTCCGATATTTTACTTGGCCTGCCACTTCTGACCTTAAAGGGCCATAATACCCAAATGTTTAAACACTTGAAAGTGATGCAGCATAGCTGTAAAAAGCTCACTAGAAAATATCACCTGAACATCTCTATGTAAAAAAGAAAGATATTTTACCTCAAAAGTTTCTCAGTAGCCACATCCCATTGTAAAGGACTTATAAGCAACAAATCAGTATGTCTGGCCTGGGACAGCGGAAGGAGCGAGCTTTCGTGCACACTCATCTTATTTCCCTATTCAGTGTAAGGAAGTTTACTATGAAATCTCATGAGAGTTAAGTCAAATCTCATGCGATCACAGTAAAAGAGTTCATGACCTCAGCACTGCTGATGCTGATTGACTGCTGTTCATTTCTTCCTTTTTTTCCTTTTTTTTTTTTTTACCTGCAGCTGGGCTGCAGCTGAGTATAACTTTTAACACAGAACTTACTTTTTTACATAGAGATGCTCAGGTGATTATTTTCCTGTCAGCTTTTTACAGTTATACTGCATCAGTTTCAAGTGATTTAGCATATGAGTATTATGTCCCTTTAACAAGAACTGTGCCTGTGGTCTTCCATTTCCTCCCTATGTTCCTCACAGTGGACACTGACAGCTTAAATCTCTGCACTAGCTTTTTGTAGCCTTCCCCTAAACCATAATGTTGAACAATCTTTGTTTTTAGGTAGTTTGAGAGTTGTTTTGAGGCCCCCATGTTGCCACTCTTCAGAAGAGAGTCAAAGAGAACAACAATCTGCAATTGACCATCTATAATACATTTTCTCATGATTGGATGCACCTGTCTAGGAAGTTCAAGGTTTAATGGGCTCATCAAACCAATTGTGTGTTCCAATTAATCAGTGCTAGGTAAGTTACAGGTATTCAAATCAACAAAATGACAAGGGTGCCCAAATATTTATGCACCTGTCTAATTTCGTTTGGATGCATATTGCACATATTCTGTTAATCCAATAAACCTCATTTCACTGCTGAAATATTACCGTGTCCTTCATTTATTTGATAGATCAAAATGAAATTGCTGATCCAAACACCTAATTATTTATAAATGAAAATCATGGAAATTGTCAGGGGTGCCTAAACTTTTGCATACAACTGTGTATGTATATATGTGTGAATATATATAATTTATTGGTATCGGTACCGATACTAGTATCGGTGCAACCCTAAGTATTTGCATGAGTACTTGTACTCAGGAAAATGCTCCGATACTTAAACCAATACCTCCACTTCCTACCCACATGGCATTTTTTCAAACTGCATGTTCCCATTTCATTTTAAGCTGGAGTGGAGACTAAACTAAAAATTGTTCACTTCTGTTCTGCTATACAAATTGCTGTTATTTGTATTATTATAGGAGAGATCACTGTACCTCGTTCAGACAAACCCCTGAAGTACTGGGCAGTTAAAGGGATAGTAAACCACTGCATTTTCTTTTATGATTCAGATAGAACATAACAATTTTAAACAAATTTGCATTTTACTTCTATTATCAAATTTGCTTCATTCTCTTGTTATCCATTGCTGAAGGGACAGCATTGCACTACTGGCAGCTAGCTAAACGCATCTAGTTAGCCAATCACAAGAGACAAATGTGTGCAGGTACCAATCAGCAGCAGCTCCCACAAGCGTATCATATGTGCGTCTTCATTTTTTAACAAGGGATACTAAGAGAACAAAGCACATTTTGAAAATAGAAGTGAATTTAAAAGTATCTTAAAATGACCTGCTCTATCTGAATCATGCACGTTTAATTTTGACTTTCCTATCCCTTTAATAAACTGAGATTTCCAACTCTGTTTTAAATGGCCCAAAACTATCTTTCTATCCCATGCAGTAGTGTGGAAAGTGAAAAACTGTTCAGCTTAGAGCCTTACTGATAGCTGAAACAGACTTATAGCTGAATATGCAGAGCTGTTTCTGTTCCTTAGAAAGAACTTGCTGCTAACTTTTGAAAAATTAATAATTGCTAGATTGCCTGTTACAACTGCTATACTGTACTCTGTACATCCTTAGTTTATATAATTGCAGGAAGAGTTTTCATAGGAAAAATTAAGTTAATACCTATGAACACTCATTTTACAATTATAAGACTAGATTTAGATTATATTTGATTGGTAAGCTTTACCAATGCTCTGTTCGCATTTCATACTCCATAGACTTTAATGGAGTTGGAGATATAATGAGAGCATTGGTAAAACTTACCAGTCAAATGCAATCTAGTCTATAGTGTTGTTCCCCATGATTAAACAGTGCACGGTTTTATTTTTATACTGTATTGCACTTTTGGTTGGTTGTAATTTTACATTCATTATTTATTGTTATTAATATACAGGTGGCCCTCGCTTTACAACGGTTCAATTTACACCGTTTCAGAATAACAACCTTTTTTTCCAGTCATGTGACTGCTATTGAAAAACATTGAGAAGCAGTGCATTTTTTAAAATAGCCAGTAGGTGGAGCTGTCCGCTTGTGTTGCAGCAAAGCCAAGCAAGCTGAAATTAAATCAGTTTAACCAGTTCTGAGCTATCGAGCAGATTTCAAAGGAACAAGATCTTCCTGTCTATAAATCAGTCCAGATTGGAATGCATAGAAAGAACTGTTTGCAGAAAAATGCAAGTGAAGTATGTGTTGTGTGATTATTTTATTAGGCTTATAATGCTGTTTAGCAAATGTTTTTGTTCATTTAACTTAGTTTAATTATATATTCTGTGTTGTGTGATTATTTTATTAGGTTTATAATGTTGTTTATCATTTAAAGTCTTCATTTCAAAGATTTAAAAATAATGTATTAGATGTTACTTATGACAATTTGGAGAGGGGCCTGGAACCTATCTCCCTCACTTCCCATAGACTTACATTATAAACTGGGTTTCAATTTACAACGGTTTCGATTTACAACCATTCCTTCTGGAACCTAACCCCGGCGTAAACTGAGGGCTACCTGTATTTTATTGTAATATTTTTATTTATAAACATGTTCTGTGAACTTTGTGACAACAATCAAATTAAACTGTTTTATTTCATAATGTCTTTTGAATTGCAGTTCTTCATAATTATATAGAAGGTATTTTAAATCATTAGTCTGCATTGTGCTTGGTAAACTGTCACATGACATAAAACAAAAAAGCATTGGTAATTGGTATCGGCGAGTATTTGAGAAAAAAAAATTGTTACTTGTACTCAGTCTTTAAAAAAAAAATGGTATCGGTGCAACCCTAACATATATATGTGTGTAAAATAATTGTGTACCTGACTGATAATGTGCTTCCTTACAGAAAAACACAGAGGATTTGCTTTTGTAGAATTTGAGCTTCCTGAGGTAAAATTTTACTTGTATATCCATATCTTTACACTTTTACATAATTATTTTATCCATAATCTTAATAATAATTAAATTTTTTGTTTTATACGCAGATTGTAATCACTGTGAATAATACCTTTCACTCAGCACTACAAAAATGGCTGCACACTACCCAAAACCCGAATAATTAATTCTTACCAGAATAACAAATTAATTTCAGTTACTGCTAGAGATGCAGCTAATGTGTTTGCTATGTTATGTAGCAGAATTATAGCATGTATTTGGTATTCTGTTCCATTTACACTATTGCTTGCATAAAATATCATGTTTAACCCCGACTCCAGCACCAGCAATGCACTGCTAGCCATATAGCTGAACACATGGTGAGCCAATGACAAGAGATGCAACAAACACTGTGGGGGACTTTAAAAATGCATGGGACAAGCATAAGGCTATCCTACGAACTAGATAAGTTTATACTGTTAGGTAAGGTCGGGCAGACTTGCTGGGCCTATGGCTCTTATCTGTCTGTTTCTATGTGAAAAATGTCTAGCCACCAATCAGCAGCTAGCTCCCATTAGTATATTGCTCTCAGGGTATGTAAATATGCTTTTCAAGATAAGATACTAAGAGTGAATAGAAGTGAATTTAAACGTGCTTGAAAGTGACGTGCTCTGCCTGTATCATGAAAGTTTAAAGGGACAGGAAACCCCAAAATTTCCTTTCAAGATTTGGATAGAACATACCATTTTAAACAACTTTGCAATTTATCAAATTTTCTTAGTTCTCTTGTTGTTCTTTATTGAAGATATATCTAGATAGGTAACGTGCTCATGTCTGGAGCATTACATGACAGAAAATAGTGCTGCTTCTTCAATGAAGGATTCCAAGAGAATGAAGCAAAATTGATAATAGAAGGAAATTGGAAATCTGTTAAAAATGCGCATGCTCTATCCCAAAAAAATATTTCATTATTCCGTTTCGTGTTCCTTTAAAGGGACATTAAACACTTTGAGATGGTAATATAAAATGATACATTGTATATAATAACACAACTCTGCAATATACTTGTATTATTTATTTTGTCCTCTTTGCCTGTAATTCCATTCTGAAATTGTGAGCTTTTCAGTTCCTGTTAGAAATGGAAGTGCAGAACACTGTTAAATCCAGCACAACCATTGGCTGCACACTCTAGTGACCTATTTATAACGGTCCCTAATTGGCCACAGCAGAGAAGGTAACACAAGTTACAACATGGCAGCTCCCAGTGTTTTATAGACATTAAAACTTTACACTTATTTTGTCACTTTTTAAACAACTAATGAAACTTTAAAAAATACATCTACATGTTAGTTATGGACCAATCTTTTCTTTGAATGCATCATTCTATCTAGCATTTATTTAGTGTTTAATGTCCCTTTAAGTACTGACATTTTTATTATGGATGGTGGTTGAGCAAAACCAGTTCTTTCAATTGCTAAAATTAAACCTGAAGGAACAATTTCCCATACACTTAAAGGGATAGTAAACCCCAAAATTTTCTTTTATGATTCAGATAGAACATACAATTTGAAACAACTTTCCAATTTAATTCTATTATCAAATTTTCTTCATTCTCTTGTTATCCATTGCTGAAGGGACAGCATTGCACTACTAACAGGAAGCTAAAAATATCTATTTAGCCAATCACAAGAGACAAATGTGTGCAGGTACCAATCAGCAGCAGCTTCCACAAGTGTATCATATGTGCGTATTCATTTTTTAACAAGGGTTACTAAGAGAACGAAGCACATTTTGAAAATAGAAGTGAATTTAAAAGTGTCTTAAAATGACCTGCTCTATCTGAATCATGCAAGTTTAATTTTGACTTTCCTATCCCTTTTTAATACTCTGCAGCTAGTGTAAGTAGTTGGATTTGATTTAAACCACAATTTAAATCACTAGTCTCAGTAAGACCGATTTTAAATCATGGTTTTCATTTTTAGAATAACTTTTCAGATTTTTTTTTCGTTATATCGGATCATTACTGATTTGTGTATAAATAATTAGATATGCATAGTTAGATAATTTAAATTATTGAGAGGTGAACTATCTCCAGTTTAATAGGTTAATCATTCATATTTGATCAACTTTTCAGCTGTACTTTCCTGGAAGTATTACCTTAATAACAATTTAAATAGTTTTATTTAAGTGAAACAATAGCATTGTTTAATTTTCAATGCTTGTCTCTCCCTCCTCACAATTAGGTCCTTGTGCAGATCTGTTCCACTCCAAACAATCTTCTATTCAGTGAGCTTCTTAAAACTTAGTATGGGTTGATTTTGTGTACAGAGATTTGCAAGGGAGCCATACAATGGCATTAAAAGGACAGTAAAGTCAAAATTAAACTTTCATGATTCATAAAGAACATGCAATTTTTAACAATTTTCCAATTTATTTCTTATCTAATTTGCTTCTTTCTCTTAGTAGCCATTGTTGAAAAGCATACATTGGTAAGCTCGGAAGCAATTCACTATTGTGAACCTGCGAGCTAGCTGCTTGTCACTGTCTCACCTAATGTGTTCAGCTAGGCCCAATAGAGCATTGCTCACCTACAACAAAGGATACAAAAAGCAAATTTAATAATAGAAGTAAATATGAAAATGACATGTCCTATCTGAAACCCAAAAGGTTTCTTTCATGATTATGTCTCTTTAGGGTCTATTTCTCAACTCTGTATGTTTATTTTATAACATATTTACTGTGAAGAAGGTGCATGTTATTTCTGCAGACACAAATTCACAGTTTTGAGAACTGCAAAACCAATAATATTTGATAATCTCTGGGAGAGCATGACATTGTTAATGGATTGATGGAATTAATTTACCAAAAAATAAACATTACAGCCATAAATATACTGCATCTGCTATGTAATTAAAAACTAATTTATATTTTAGGATAAATAACTTTTTAATTATAATGTATCTTAAATAGAAACTATCTTTAAAAAAATGTTTTCCCTCAATACGCATTTCATTAAAAAAAACTATTTGAATCAAACAAAATCTGATTTTAAACCAGGGTGGATAAAAATCAATGATTTAAGATTTTTTTTTTAATAAATATTATATGAGTCCTAAAGCTTATGCAAGGATTTAGAAAGTTAGATTAAAGATATGTTTAAGCTTTACTTAAAAATTTGGAGGCAATTTAGGGCCATTTTAGTTAAAGGGACATGAAACCCAAAACATGTTCTTTCATGATTCAGATAGAGAATACAATTTTAAACAATTTTCTAATTTACTTCTATTATCTAATTTTTTATTCTCTTGGTATCATTTGTTGAAGGATCAGCAATGCACTACTGTTTTTTAACTGAACACATGGGTGAGCCAATAACAATCGTTATATATCTGCAGCTAGAACCTAGGTTCTTTGCTGCTCCTGAGCTTACCTAGATAAACCTTTCAGCAAAGGATAACAAGAGAAGGAAGTAAATTAAATAATAGATTGTATGCTCTATCTAAATCACAAAATAAAAATTTTGGCTTTCATGTCCCTTTAAATAGCGCAAGGTTTGAGTTAAACTGTGTGCTGATTTTGTCAATGTTTAAACCACATAACATTCTCATCTGTTATACAGCATACTATATAACCATTATGTTCTTGTTTCCTTCAGGATGCGGCAGCAGCTATTGATAACATGGTGAGCACAACTTGTCTAAGTGTCAGAATACTCTGTGTTTAAGCCAAAGTTAAAGGGACAGTATACACCAATTGTCATATAATTGCATGTAACAGTCACTACTATAAAGAATAAAATGCACAGATACTGATCTAAAAATCCAGTATAAAACCTTTTAAAAACTTACTAAGACGCTCTGATGATGGTTATGCGGGGAAACCAGGAACAGCATACACACCCACCCTTCTTGCACATGAAAAGACCGTTTACACAAACAGGAGCAAGCTGGAGTCTGTAGACATCAGTATACATCTAAAATGTGCTGATTTTCAGACTCCAAACCAACCCTCAATGTTATTTAAAAATAAGCAAAAACTATAGATTTTTACATAACAACCTCAGATAGGCTATATAAAACTATCTTACAAAACTTTTATGCAAATAAAAATCTAGTGTTCAATGTCCCTTTAAGCTAAAATGAGCTAATATTACATTTTTCAATTTCTGTTATACAAATTATCATTAAAATGTATTACTTTGTACTTTACATAACTTAGGTAACCCTTCTAAATATTGAAAATGTTATAGTATTGCAAAGCACTACACTGCTGCCACCTGGCTGGCAGAATTTTCTGTGGAAAACACGAATTCTATTTATTATACATTAAATTGATTTGAGGAGAGATTTGTTGTTCAGAAGTTAATTGTAACCTTATCTAAATCATTGTACTTGTATAGCTTGCCCTGTGTTCCCATGGTATTTGAGGAATTGGTACTATTTAGATTTTTGCTGCAAATGTCTTGCTTTTTTTTTTTTTTAGAATGAGTCAGAATTATTTGGAAGAACTATCAGAGTAAATCTGGCTAAACCCCTAAGGTTAAAAGAAGGTTCTTCAAAAGCCGGTAGGTGTTTAATGGGGAATAGGGATTGCATCTTCCTGAATTCCATTGGGTAATCGATTTTCTGTGTCTTGCTTCTAGTTTGGTCAGATGATGACTGGCTGAAGAAATTTTCTGGGAAAACTTTGGAAGAGACTGAAAATGTTGAAGGGACAGAAGCACCAAAATCCGCAGCACAGGAGGTACCTCTATCTGAGGGGACAAAAGAATATAATTAAGTAGAGATTTTTACAATGAGACATTGTTTTGTATACTTTGAGGAGATCAGTAATATTAAGCGAGTAAATTAAACATGAATTAATCAATTCATTTCTGTTGATATTTTATTATAGGGAGAACCACCCCCCAAAAAAATAAGGGCAAATCCTCAGGTCTATATGGACATCAAGATTGGGAATAAGCCTGCTGGTCGTATACGATTTTTGCTACGGGCAGATATTGTACCAATGACTGTAGGTAAGTTTTGACATAATCTTATGGAAACACATAACACTTGATTAAATGTGTTTGAATAATCCATAACAATATTAAAGGGACATTCTACTGTAACAATGACATCATCTAATTTGTTAAAGGATGATATGTTTGCATTACTGACCCTAGATAACTATAATTAACAAAGTAGACAAAATCCCAAAGCCTTGCAGCTCCCAACCAAAAACAGCTGACAATTAGTGCGGTGTACAATTTCTGTTTCTGCGTGTCTGATTATCCATGTTCTGCTAGGAAGCTGCAAGGTCCTTAGTGGGACTTTACTTTGAGATTGTAACAAAGCAATTTTAATGATATGTTGTAAACAAAAATGCTAAATACCATCATCCTTTTGAAAATCAAGGGCTATCCAATTCCTTTTAACCCCTTAATGACAGCCAACATACCCTATGTTAGCTTACATTTACTCTGAGGGGTTAAATATCACAGGTCTGAATCACAGACCACTCTATTTCAAAATGCCTCAAGGAGTTGAAGGGACACTGAGCCCAAATTTGTTCATTCATGATTCAGATAGAGCTTGCAATTTTAAGCAACTTTCTAATTTACTCCTATTATAACATTTTATTCATTCTCTTGGTATCTTTATTTGAAATGCAAGAATGTAAGTTTAGATGCCGGCCCATTTTTGGTGAACAACCTGGGTTGTTCTTGCTGATTGGTGGATAAATTCATCCACCAATAAAAAAGTGCTGTCCACAGTACTGAACCATAAAAAAAGCTTAGATGTATTCTTTTCCAAATAAAGATAGCAAGAGAATGAAGAAAAATTGATAATAGGAGTAAATTATAAAGTTGCTTAAAATTGCATGCTCTATCTGAATCATGAAAGAGAAAAAATTTGGGTTCAGTGTCCCTTTAAGCATGTAGTAATATCGTGTCTCACCTTTGTCAGGAGACCTGTGCTATTACAGGGCTAAAACCCACTTAAGGACATGCAATGCCCAGGGTATGTCAGTGTTAAGGGGTTAAAAGTGAAAGTGCAGATTCCAGATGTAACAGATTCCTCACAGTCATTGGTTGCACAATCTAGTGACTCATTTATAATTAACCCTAATTGTACTCAGCAGAGGAGGAAACCTAAGTTACAACATGGCGGCACCTATTTTTTTATTGATTAAACATTTTTACTTATTATTTCAAAATTTAAACATTTAAAAAATCCATCTACATATTCTTCTTATGCTAATTTTTGTTTGAATACATAATTTGACATAACATTTATTTAGTGTTCCTTTTATCCCTTTGCAAGGACAAAACACAGTTATCTAGGGTCTGTAATGTAAAACCAACCAGCTGTATCAAATTAGCACTTGCAATGTTAAGTTTGTACTAACAAATGTATATCATGCTTCTAAAACATAACGTAATAATTTAAACAATTTGCTAAAGCTATACGGAATGAATGTAGGGTAATGTAAGCAAAAGATTAACCTAATGCAATTTGGTTACAGCATATATTGCATTAAAATCATGAATGAAGGTCCAATTAGTTTAATACATCCATTCTGTATAGCTTTTCCAAGTCATTTAAATGTACCATGACTTTAACTTGTGGCACCATCATGCCTTTTGTCATGTGTATGTATTATACATTTCTAATTTGTTGTGTTTGTTTACAAGGATGTTCATTTCCCCACCACCACTGTGCTCAGTGAAGTTGATACCGCTGTACAGATCTTGATTTAGTGGGCAAAACATAGGCCAACTTTTAAAAATGAAAATAATTAAAATGCGGTCTACGTGTGTAATATGATACAAATGCTCATGCCTACCAGATAGTTTTAAATAATCCGCACTTAACACTATATTTGGTGAAATCTGTTAAAATGTGCACTTTAATTCATTAAACTTTACAATGATGTTTCTTTTTTAAAATGACTTTGCTTTATGGAAAACAGACCACCAATGCTACGTCCGCATCTCCTACTGTAGTTAGCATATCGATGACGAATCTAGCTTCCCCCAAACATTGCATGCCCCACAAGCTGAACACCAAAGGGGGACATGCAACAATTGGAGTAAGCCGGATTAGTCATCGATATGCTAACTACAATAAGAGATGCGAGTGAAGGATCGGTGGTATGTTTTCCATAAAGCAAAGGCATTTTAAAAAAGAAGCCTCATTGTAAAGTTTAATTAATTAAAGTACCCCTGTTTTTAAGATTATTTTTAGAAACTGGACAGTAATTCATTAAACTTTACAATCACTTTAACTCTCTATATTAAACACTGACATTGATATGCCTCTAGCAAGAGAAACATTATCAGGGTAAAAACCTCATTCTGAGGACCACGTGTATTTCAGTTTGTATTTTGGACACAGTACTATTGTTAAAGGGATAGAAGGTCGAAATTGAAAATGCACATTAGGTGCGTTTCAATTTTAAATAGAAGCATTTTTTGCATTCTACTTCCATTAGCAAAAATGCTTCTAGTAAATGTTATTACTGTTTTTCAAAATATCAAAAAGAATCTATTACAAAATGTATTTCTTTCCTATGACAGGGAGAGTCCACAACGTCATTCCAATTACTAGTGAGATATTCAACTCTTGGCCAACAGGAGGAGGCAAAGAGCACCCCAGCAAAGCTGTTAAGTGTAACTTCCCTTACCCATAATCCCCAGTCATTCTCTTTGCCTCTGTCAATGGAGGTTTTGCGAAGTTGGTGTCTGAAGATTTTAATGCTTTTATGGGTACTTTTCCCTGCAAGCAAGGATTGGGGTCTAGCTGTGTCCACGTCAATTTTCTCTTGAGTAAGAGTAGTGGTGGCTTTTAGCAGTTAGAAGGCGGCGAGGATGTCTTTGCTTTACTTTTAACACTTTGCTACCCCTTTGTAGAAAGCCAGAGTTGGTTACTCTGTTCTTTATTTTCCTACAGGGAGTGAAGTGCCTGCCACACCTAAGGATGAGCATCTATCATGCAGTTGGATGTAAGGTAAGTACTTTTGCCTTCTATGTACAGAAGGACATCAGCATTTAAGAGGTTAACCCTCTTTTTTCAGGGATATAATTATCCTTTTTTAAGGATTCATATGGGGACAATATATTTGGCACACTTGATATGAGGCAATATTTGGCACACTTAATTCAGTAATGAGACTTGACACTTGGCTAAGGGATGTAAGGGGTAAATAGTAAAGGATATCCTTTATTATTTAACCTGTGGCTATGTATTGAGGCTATGGGCTATTAAGGACATATTTGTGTATTAAACGGAAGAGCCGTTTTGTAACTAACTTCGCACATTTTTTTCACTTAGAAGAAATATTGTGCAGTTTATTTTAGTCTGGTCACGTGATGCCCGCACTTCCTGTTTAGCGGAGTGGTGCCGTTGAGACCAGAGTAAGCATTTGCTACGGAGGAGAGAATCTCCAGCTCTTCTCGTGTCAGCTTTATTTACATCATCTACCCAGATCGTTTAAGAGGAGAGGATCTCTTCAAGGAGTCTGTTTTTTCCTCTTACTAGTGGGGTATTTCTATTGGCGGTAGGAGTCTCATGCTATATGAAGTTGTTTCTTAAAGCTACCTTCTATGGTTGTTAATATTAAAATTTTATATTTAATTTTCATTGATAATTATTTGAATTTAAAATTGCTTAATTTTATTTTTCATTTCTTTAATTTTTCAATTACTTGTGGGACTTATTACCTCATAGCCATGGACTGGATCAGTCCATCTCTATGGATAAATGTTCACTTTGTTTAGAAGCCCAAATTGTTATTCCAAAGCTGAGGCCGCTGCAGACGCGGAAGCGTCAGTGAGATCCGGGGGGTTGGCGGGGCAAACCAACATACACAGGCTACAGGGGAGCAAGCTGCCAGAAACGGCCGGTGGAGCCGTGCAAGCACACAGAAGAACAAAGTGAGGCAACTGCTCTATAAGGAGTGCAAAAATGAAGGGCTTCCAGAAAAAAAAGTTAAAAGAAAAAATCCTTTACTAAATCATTTAAAAATGCAGGCAGTACAGGGCAAACAAACTCCCTGACTAGTTTCGTGCTCTGTTGAGCACTTAATCATAGGGTAAGTTTGTTAGGTGTTCATAGCCCATTTAAAGGCACAGAACACCTGTATACAATTACATGTTTAAAAGCTGCAGAAATTGTTAAAAGTACATCAACATTCTACAAACACTATAAGTTGTTGGTGTAAGATGGAACAAGTACATTAACAATTAAATTCCCTGATAAATGAGTGACTAAATAAGTAAATAAATAAATGAATGAGCAAACAAACAAATGAATGAATGGACAAAGTATCGCAAGTGGGATCCAAAAGAGAGACATAGTACAACCTTTGTTGAAAAACACACCATATTATATTAGAGTACAACTAGTGCTCTAATCAAAATTATTATTATTATCATAGGCTTATTACATATATTGAATTTGCTGTGGAACATGTTAGAAAATATATATGTTTATACAACCATAATTGGATAGGTCATACATCCTTCAATACCCCCTATTTTATAGCAAAATCAAAAAATCACATATAGACAATGTTAAATTGATGTGTGTCAATATATATATATCCCATCATTACGCCCAAAGAAAAAGGGGTTTAAACATGTGTTCTAAATTTATATTTATTTATTTATTTACTCATTCATCTATGTTTACTTATACATCAACACACATCAATATGGATCAATATCAATCAGAACCCTGTACAATGACTTCCTCGATTATGTTTGTCAGAATGAGTTTAATCTAAGGTTTGTGGGGGATGTGTATGAGACGGATGCAAATTTTTTGGATCTTGCTTTACATGGCAACACTGCAACTGGCAAGGTGGTTAGTGACACGTATCGTAAGTTGACAGCTGGGAATACAATCCTGCATGCTGGATCATGTCACCCACCGCATTTGATACGGTCTATTCCCAGGGGTCAACTTATGAGACTACGGAGAAATACTAACTCAGATAGTCTTTTTGACAAACAAGCTCAATCCCTTATGGAACGTTTAAAAACTAGGGGCTATGATGAAAATCTCTTGGAGCAAGCCTACCATGAGGTGAGACAAAAAACCCAACAGGAATTAATTAGAGGGACCAGAAAACAAAATACTATGAAACATGACACTGTAGTGTTCTCAACCGAATACTCGAAACAATACTACCAGGTATGTTCTATTTTAAGGAAGAATCTACACTTATTGGAGAATGACGATATTTTGAGACCAATTATTGGTTCATGCAAATTTGTGCCCAAAAGGGCACATACATTGTCATCTAAGTTGTCTCCCAGTCCAATCTGTTCCAAAAATACAGACAGGAGTGATTGTATTAGGAGGAAAGGAACCTATAAATGTGGCCATGGTTCCTGTATAACTTGTGGTTTTGTGCAGGTTGGGAATGGATTTAGAAGCAGTCAGACAGGAGAGGAATTTAAACACAAATTCTACGCCAATTGTAGAACCACCTTTGTGGTTTATCTCCTAGAATGTAAATATTGCAACCTGCAATACACAGGGCAAACCAGTAGGGAACTGAGATCCAGAGTTAGGGAACATGTTAGAGACACCAAGGAATATGTCAAAGAATCAGCGATAGCTAGACATTTTAATCTGGTGCATATGACGAATGTCTTTGACATGAGAGTCCAGGTAATAGACCGTGTCATGTTTCCACCTAGGGGTGGTGATAGGAATAAACTTTTGCTGAAGCAAGAATTATATTGGATATACAAGTTGAGAACTATCACCCCACTAGGTTTAAACCGTGAATGGGATATGAGTTATTTTGTAGAATAATTTAATTTGATATATTGTTTTATTGTCATGCTTTATTATTGTGTTGATTAATCTATCTCCTATATGGACCGTTATGTTTATGTTTATACTTATTTTTATCTATCCCCTAAATGGGCTCCATGTATCTATCCCCTATATGGGCTATTTGTTTAGATTATATATAGATTCTGTATTGTATTGCATGTCTGGCATAGATATATATTCATCAGCATGTATCTCTTGCCCCTTTAGGGTTCTGATTGATATTGATCCATATTGATGTGTGTTGATGTATAAGTAAACATAGATGAATGAGTAAATAAATAAATAAATATAAATTTAGAACACATGTTTAAACCCCTTTTTCTTTGGGGGTAATGATGGGGTATATATATATTGACACACATCAATTTAACATTGTCTATATGTGATTTTTTTATTTTGCTATAAAATAGGGGGTATTGAAGGATGTATGACCTATCCAATTATGGTTGTATAAACATATATATTTTCTAACATGTTCCACAGCAAATTCAATATATGTAATAAGCCTATGATAATCATAATAATTTTGATTAGAGCACTAGTTGTACTCTAATATAATATGGTATGTTTTTCAACAAAGGTTGTACTATGTCTCTCTTTTGGATCCCACTTGCGATACTTTGTCCATTCATTTGTTTGTTTGTTTGCTCATTCATTTATTTATTTACTTATTTAGTCACTCATTTATCAGGGAATTTAATTGTTAATGTACTTGTTCCATCTTACACCAACAACTTATAGTGTTTGTAGAATGTTGATGTACTTTTAATAATTTCTGCAGCTTTTAAACATGTAATTGTATACAGGTGTTCTGTGCCTTTAAATGGGCTATGAACACCTAACAAACTCACCCTATGATTAAGTGCTCAACAGAGCATGAAACTAGTCAGGGAGTTTGTTTGCCCTGTACTGCCTGCATTTTTAAATGATTTAATAAAGGATTTTTTCTTTTAACTTTTTTTTCTGGAAGCCCTTCATTTTTGCACTCCTTATAGAGCAGCTGCCTCACTTCGTTCTTCTGTAAGCCCAAATTGTTATGCCTATGCAATTTTGCTCCTCTTGTTTAACAAAGACTTTAACATTTTAAGGACAAATTACTCCCTTCTGAGCCTACTGTCTCATTATAATGCTGTGCGTGACATGCCTCCGCTTTCTCCTCAAACGTCCCAAGCCTTAATTGTTTCTCATACTGTGCCTTCTGTGTCCTCTCATCCACCTGGGGTGTTTATTTACCTGGGGATTTTGCCGCTCAGATTTCTTCTGCAGTAACAGCGGCTTTGTCAGCTTTCCCTCAATCAGGTAAGCGTAAGAGAAAATCTAAACATCTGCCTGATACTAAGTGTTCTGACTCTAGGTCTGCATTTGCCAATCTTTCCCAGATGTCTGATTAGGAGAGTACTTCAGTAGCTTCTGAAGGTGAGATCTCAGACTCTGACACTTAAAGGGACACTACTGTAGCCAAAAAAATTATTTTGTGATTCAGATAGAGCATGCAATTTTAAGCAACTTTCTAATTTACTCCTATTATCAAATTGTCTTCATTTTCTTGTTATGTTTATTTGAAAAGCAAGAATGTAAGTTTAGATGCCGGCCCATTTTAGGTGAGCAACCTGGGTTGTCCTTGCTGATTGGACAGCACCTTTAAACAAGTGCTGTCCATGGTTCTGAACCCACAATTTGCTGGCTCCTTAGCTGAGATGCCTTCTTTTCAAATAAAGATTGCAAGAGAATGAAGAAAAATTGATAATAGAAGTAAATTAGAAAGTTGCTTACAATTACATGCTCTATCTGAAACATGAAAGAAAAAATTTGGGTTCGGTGTCCCTTTAAGCAGAAAAATCTTCAGAAACTGAAGAGGGTAATTTTAGATTTAAGCTTGAATACCTCCGGTTACTACTGAAAGAGGTTCTAGCTACTTTAGACGACTCTGAACCACGCCACAAAGTCTTCTAAATTGGATAGAGTTTATGATTCCCCATCTTCTGAGGAGGTTTTTCCTTTCCCAAGGAAGATATCTGAAATTATTGCTCAGGAATGGGATAAGCCAGGGGTTCCTTTTTCCCCTTCCCCTGTTTTTAAGAAGATGTTGTTGACTCTATTTGTGACTCATGGCGCACTGTTCCTAAAGTAGAAGGAGCAATTTCTACTCTTGCCAAGAGAACTACTATTCCTATAGAGGATAGTTGCTCTTTTAAGGAACCAATGGATAAGAAGCTAGAGGCTTACTTAAAAAAGATGTACATACATCAAGGATTACAGTGGCAACCTGCAGCAAGTATTGCCACAGTTGCAGGTGCAGCATCTCATTGGTGCGATGCCTTGTCCGATCTTATTTCAGAGGAAACTACGGTAGAGGAGATCCAAGATGGGATCAAAGTCCTTAAACTGGCCAATACTTTTATCTGTGATGCAAACATGCAGATAATTAGACTGGGAGCTAAGATGTCTAGCTTCACTGTACTTGCTCGCCAAGCTCTGTGGTTAAAATCTTGGTCGGCTGATGTTTCTTCAAAAGCCAAACTGTTGGCTTTATCTTTATAAGGGTAAGACTCTTTTTGGACCTGGTCTTCTGGAGATCATTTCTGAGATTATGGGTGGAAAGGGATCATTCCTTCCTCAGGACAAAAAGAATAGACCTAGGGGTCGGCAGTCTTCTAATTTCCGTTCCTTTCGCAACTTTAAGGAACAGAAGTCCTCATCTTCCTCTTCCAAACCTGACCAATCCAGGTCCACTTGGAAATCCAGTCAGCCCTGGAGTAAGGGAAAACAAAACAAGAAGCATTCCGCTGACTCTAAATCGGCATGAAGGGTCTGCCCCCCGTTCTGAATTTGGATCAGGTGGGGGGCAGGCTTTCTCTTTTTCGACAGGCATGGATACGCGATGTCCCAGATCCATGGGCTGTGGACATAGTATCCCAGGGTTACAGAATAGGATTCAAGTCTTGCCCTCCAAGGGGCAGATTTCTCCTGTCAAGATTATCCTCAAACCAAGTAAAAGAAGGAGGCCTTCTTTAATTGCTTAAAGGACCTATCTCCCCTGGGTGTCATTGAACCAGTTCCTCTAAGGGAACAAGGTCTAGGATTCTATTCAAATATATTTGTGGTTCCCTAAAAGGAAGGAACTTTTCGTCCCATCCTAGATCTCAAGTGTGTCAACAAATTCCTCAGGGTTCTGTCCTTCAAGATGGAAACCATTCGTTTGGTCAGAAAATCCAAACTTCTTGCTTCCTGCCTTTCTCTCCAGTCTGCCTTTCGGTCCATCAGTGGCTGAATGCATGGATGTGTTTGTATAATCATTACAGGGGTGTTATTTATAGTTAACAGTAGGACAGACTTGGTTATTATGTTAGAAAACAGTGAATAGTGTGAACACGCCCACTTGGAGACGATATTACGATTTCACAAGGTTAGTTCCCTGTTATCAGGAGTAGCTGCAAGATTCGTTTAGCGATACTAAAGCTATTGAGACAGGCTTGTTGCTCACTGTGAGGCATCGATTGTTGTTTATTTATATTACGGGTTGCCATGGTGATCTATGACGTTACCATAGGTGGGCGGGTTTCTACTGCTGTGGTCAAGTTCTATCAGACAGAACCGGTCTAGTTGATAGGGACACACAGTCTATAGATGTATTGTGTTATAAGGATGTGATAGATAGGAGCAGATGTATCAACTAATAAGCCTAAAGGGATGGAAGATTAGTGGATGTGAGCCCTGGTTGTTATGGTAGTAATATTCGGGTTGTCATGGTAGTGATTTAGCACGCCCATATGAGGCGGAGTTAGGGGAGGACACAGAAGTTATGTATACATAACACCTCTAGCAATACAAACAGAACTTAAACCATTCTTTGGGTTTTAGTTGGTGGCAGACCTATTACCGGCTGTGGTTGCAATAATGTATACACTTATGAGCAATAAACTTTCGATTATTCTAATTCAGGAATAACCTACAACATATGTTTAGAATGATATAGGGGTGTGTCAGTGTTAACTGTTTCTATTGGTTGTCCACTAAAGTCTGTTTACATTTCGCATTAACTATAGATAGCTGCACAGTGTGGATCAGAGTTGATCAACCATGATGACATCACATATATATATATAGTTATTCACTTTACATCAGTCTCACATTATAAAATACAAATTATTTGATGTTTTTGTATGTAACGATATGTATATATAAACAGATGATGTCACTGATTTGTTAAGCACTTTGACAGCTTTGATTGGCTGTGAATAAGGGGGAGGGTTACAAAGATCTTTCGTTTGTATCCCAAAACGTCACAACAAAGAACACAGTTGTTGTCACGGTTTGCTAAAATCCAGTGAGTGCTTATTTCAAAATAATATTACGGAGTTCTATAGCACCCTGGCTGTTGTGGATTGATGATGAGAGTGCACACACCTGGACTATAAAATATATATATGTGTGTGTGTGTGTGAAAAATCATATTTATGCAATATTCATGTTTTATTTAATAATTTGTTTAACTGTGTATCTACCGTAAATATTTTACATTCCAATTTTCTTCACATAGCAATGTAGATATACAACATACAGATAAAACTCAACACTCGCTTACAAGCTCTCAGCTAAGATATAAAAGCAAAAATGGAAAGGTTAGTTACCGCATCTGGCCAAATGAGACAAGCCCAGGTACCTCGTCAAGGTCCTTTCCAATACCTGGGACCCTAAAACAGCCACACAATGCAAGCTTTCAAATCCAAACAAACTGAAAACAAGGGAAGGGTGCACAGGAATATGTAACCACCCTAGACATATACAAAACACGGAAGGGAACTGCACTCTCATACCGGACCGGGTACACATCCCATAACCCTGCAACATGCTTAGCCCTGGGTGCCACTGGCACTCACAGGAAGCTGTGCTGTCCCCAGAGTCACAGGCAGTTAACCCCAGACAGGGCTGGGTGCAAGAACCATAGGGAAAATTACAAAACAAATTAATACAACACACCGAGAAAACCCAGCACTCACTTACAAGCTCTCTGCTAAGATTTAAAAGCGTTAACGCATCTGGTCAAATGGGACAAGCCCAGGTACCTCGTCAAGGTCCTTTCCAATACCTGGGACCCTAAAACAGCCACACAATGCAAGCTTTCAAATCCAAACAAACTGGGAACAAGGGAAGGGTGCACAGGCATATGTAATCACCCTAGACATATACAAAACACGGACGGGAACTGGACTCTCATTCCGGACCGGGTACACATCCCATGACCCTGCAACATGCTTAACCCCCAGGTGCCACTGGCACTCACAGGAAGCTGTGCTGTCCCCAGAGTCAATGCAATGTATATGTGTGTGTGTGTGTGTGTGTGTATGTGTATATATATATATGTATATATATGTGTATATATATATATATATATATATATATATATATATATATATATATATATATATATATATATATATATATATATATATATATATATATATATATATATATATATATATATATATTCTCCTATGTGAAATATTCATATTTTCATGTTGGGTTAGCGCACTTGAGAACGCAATCTGGGTGTTCGTTTTCTTTTGCTCAACTTCTCACGCTCCATTGAAGTCAATAGAAGAATACGTTGCTATATTCTATATTTGGCTTTTTGCGTTCGGCAAGATATGTCTCATGCAAAAAACGTTTTACGTTCAACTTGTAATTTTCCGCTACCCAAAACATGCAAAAAGCTTACTTCGAGCGGAGTGAACTCATAGATTTGTAATATCATATGAGCCTTTTTATGCATTGTCCCATAACATTACAACACTTGTATACATACCTTTATTTATTACCGTTTAGCGTTAGGCTTGGGAAGGTGCATAGTCTCAGAAGTCAGGTCTGACCCATGTCTTATTTACACACAGAGAACTTCCGCTGTCTTTGCACCCATGAAAAGGGCTTTGGCTACAAGGGCAGCAGCTTCCACAGAGTAATCCCACAGTTTATGTGCCAGGCTGGAGACTTTACCAATCACAATGGCACAGGGGGGAAGTCTATCTATGGAAGGAAGTTTGATGATGAAAACTTCATCTTAAAACACACAGGACCAGGTTGGTATCTTTCTCTCTATATTTCTATTTCTTTCTTTTTCTCTCTCTCGCTCACGCTCTCTCGCGCTTTCTCTCTTTTTTTTCTTAAACGGGAAGAGCCCACAGCTGCATTCATTACTTTTTGGAATTAAGAACCTGGCCACCAGGAGGAGGCAGAGACACCCCAGCCAAAGGCCTCAAATACCTCCCCCACTTCCCTCATCCCCCAGTCATTCTTTGCCTTTCGTCACAGGAGGTTGGCAGAGAAGAGTCAGAAGTTTTAAGATAGTCTCTTATGGACGGTACTGCTCTTCAAAATGGGACTGGAGTTTTAAGTAATCCTGTCAGCCTCTCAGTGAGGGCATGGATGAAGGTTAGGCCCGGAGATGCCAGCAGCAAAGAGGAATCATAGATTAATTTCTCCAGAGGGGGTTTATTGAGCAGGGGGGATTTTAATTTAATCATGTTTGTTATTTGGTTCTATCTGCTAATGTGTAGTAATACTTGGGCTCATGGCTTTTCGGAACATAACGGCCTTATCAGTTGGCACGATCTCTTTAGATTTGCGCACTCTTTTTGTGACTTGCACGGTGCGCCTCGTGACCGGGTGCGGTTACGTTGTTTTCCACTTCCGTATTCTGACTGTGTGGCGACAGAGAGAGTCTGCTCATTAGTTGTCTGGTTCACAGGAGGTGGTGAGTGCCCCAGCCATTGGGGGTGTAAAAAGGGTGCCGGTTAGGGTTATCCATGCCCATCAGTTATGTTCCGATTGCCGTTCTAGAGTACTCTCTTCTCCCGAATCAGGGAACTTGGAGTGCGTTGAGCCATCCGCCCCCGAGGATTCCATGTCCTGTGAGGCGCGTGTCCCAGAACCTTCCTTTGCTACGCAAGCAGGTGTCCCTATGGCCTTTACTCCTCCGGAAGGTGGCTTGTTTTCTGCAGAGGTTACGGCACTGTTCCGCATGGCCATATCTATGGTGCTGGTTTATTTATATCTCCCAAGTGAAATATTTTTAAGCTACTGTCCGTGTTCTGTCAACCAGGGCCCATCGGACGTGGGATCACCTGGTACAGTTCAGCCTTCTGGGGAAGCGTTGGCCTATGAGGCTTCAGGGGCCCCGACCTCGGAGCCGGGGTCGCTTATCGATCCAGCGAGGGATAATTTTGCCTTCCGTTATAGGCTGGCACGTCGTCTTGTCGTACTAAGGCATGTTTTGGCAGTGCTGGAGGATTTCAGTCCTTGTGGGCAGAGAGATCCTCGGCCTTATATGCCGGATGGCAAGCTGGGTTAGTAGTTTGGGGATGAAGCTAATCTCCTTGATGTCTCAGTTTTTCTTTCTTTTATGTATCGGTTCCAGTTCTGAGCTTGGGTGAATGGGTCCTCTGATCGGCTGGTCCTGTTGGCATACCCATTCTCCTTGGGCTTTCACCCGCGGGTGCTGTCTTACTTTTATTTTGATCAGGATAGGATATATTTGTTTTGTTTTAATAAGCTCACGTCTGATATAATACGTTTTGGGAACGTTCTTTCTCTGGAACTGATACTTGCGATTTTGTGGTCGCTTGGGCACTTCCTCCGAAGTTGCACACTTTTGGTTAAGAACGAAGTTATGTTTCTAGTTCATATTATCGGACGTTTGGGTCAATTTTTCTTGGACCTTAGACCGTTCTAGAGTGTTCTTGTACCAGGCTGGTACTGGTCGGGCGCTATCTGCTGTTCCTTGGGTTCCTGTCACTCTTGTGGTGCTGATTATCCTGTCGGATTCTGAATGTCACTTTGGCCTATTGATATGGACTCCGGGATCAGATCCTACTACCAAGTGCATAGATCCAATGCTTCTGGAAGGAAAGTTGTGAGCTCTGATTCAAGTTGGTCATTTTCTTTCAATTTGTTTGGGATACGTGACCGACTTTTTAAGACTTCATCGTGGTTTCTAGAGGTCCTGGTGGACTCGAAACCGTAGTTTCATATTCCTTTAATGGAGATGTGTATGACCTTGGGAAGGCTAGTATTCCGGGTGGTGGACGATTTACGTTTTCACTTTCGGTATCTTCTGGATGTTGACTCTTGTAGCCAGTCTTATTCCTTGTGGCGGTGGTGGAGTCTCCTTGTCTTCCAGTCTTGGGTTTGGTCATCTGTGTCTGGAAGTGCGGGCATGTCCTTCTTTCTTTTTTCAGCGTCTTGGTTGCTGTAGTGTTTGGAGTGCAGGGGAGTGGATCACCCGTCTTTTCTGCCTAGAGCTGCGAGGCTCCCATTGTTATTCCTGTTACAGGATTTTCGGGAGTCTAATCCTGTGAGGATCTCTGGAGATTGTTGTCTTCTTAATCTAAGAACTGCCCCTTGTCATACCGTGGTCTTTAGACTCTCGGGTGCTTCGAGCTTATGGAACTCTAGCCTTTTGGGCTTGCAGATAGGAGGTCAGGGGTCAGATACAGACCTTCGCCTTCCTGGGATCAAGAAAATGACCATTTATATATACCTGCGTGTAGATCAGGTGGTTAAGGCTGTCTACAAAGGATTACCTTTTGATCAATATGGTTGCCGTTTTCTTAGACCGGTCAGGAGTTTTTCAGACTCTTGGGTTTGAGGCTGTTGCTGGTACTCTACGTCTTGGGACTTTAGATGGTGGAAGGCTCGGTTTTGGGTGTGCTCCTAACAAAGGAGGCTGCTTATGGGTTCCTCAGGCGGTTAGATCTTGTAATCGCCATTTTCGAGAACTCTAGTTTAGGACCATGTCTCTTGCCTGGAACGGGCATGGGCGGTTCAGTTTAACCTTAAGGTTGGATCTCCCGCGTGTCCCTTGAGGGGCCGTGGTGTTTTGACTCTCATGGGAGATTTATAGCTGCCTGAGGCTTCAGTTTGAGGTCTCTCTAACGGGTCCTTACTTGTCTTCGGGGGCATCTAATGC